>NC_137687.1:22452342-22469842 GCF_963989245.1 Nansenia antarctica
CAGGTTCATCCCTCCATCCCTCCTCCAGGTTCATCCCTCCATCCCTCCTCCTCCAGGTTCATCCCTCCATCTCTCCTCCTCCAGGTTCATCCCTCCATCCCTCCTCCTCCAGGTTCATCCTCCCATCACTCCTCCTCCATGTTCATCCCTCCATCCCTCCTCCAGGTTCATCCCTCCATCCGTCCTCCTCCAGGTTCATCCCTCCATCCCTCCTCCAGGTTCATCCTCCCATCACTCCTTCAGGTTCATCCCTCCATCCCTCTTCCAGGTTCATCCTCCCATCACTCCTTCAGGTTCATCCCTCCATCCCTCCTCCCGGTTCATCCCTCCATCACTCCTCCAGGTTCATCCCTCCATCACTCCTCCAGGTTCATCCTCCCATCACTCCTCCATGTTCATCCCTCCATCCCTCCTTCAGGTTCATCCCTCCATCCCTCCTCCAGGTTCATCCTCCCATCACTCCTCCTCCATGTTCATCCCTCCATCCCTCCTTCAGGTTCATCCCTCCATCCCTCCTCCAGGTTCATCCCTCCATCCCTCCTCCAGGTCCATCCCTCTATCACTCCTCCAGGTTCTATCCAAGCCAGAACGCCAATCCTCCAAAAGAGGCGTGAGATTGAACGATGCTATTTGGACGTATGGCTATGCAACACAAAGTAGCAGCTAAAGTACTGGCCAGAGGGGTATTCCATCAACGTGGCTAAAGGAAAATCCAGGCTTTATCTTGTGTTAAATTTCACGAGACTTATAAAACACAAGGCTGGGTTTTCATTTAGCAATGTTTATGGAATACCCCCCTCTAGGTGTGCTACATCGAATAAAAAATACTGTCTGTATTTACTGAGCCAAGATTCCTTTTTCTCTTTTTTGGGTCGGGTTTTTTTTGGGTTTTTTGTTTACATACTGTTGCGTGGGTGACTGAAATACATGTCACTCGTGTCACAGGGTGATGATGTCACTTGTGTCACAGTTTGATGATGCCGCAGGGCATTCAGAACACATCCATCTTTCTATTCAGGCCACTACAGGTACATAGTTCCCTGGGCTGACTCTCCCTGCGCAATGTTGAGGGAACCAGGATTATCACTATGGATTGGAATGCAGCCGAAGCCTACAGTAATGTGTGTGTGTGTGTGTGTGTGTGTGTGTGTGTGTGTGTGTGTGTGTGTGTGTGTGAAGTGCATGTATAGCACCAGCCTCTTGACTTTGCCTCTCTCCCTCTCACTCCTCAGCACTGGCAGTGGCACGGTTACATACTGTGAATAGAAACAGGTCTTGAAACAGGTTTGTCAGTTTAATAGATAATGCCACAGAAATTGTATGACAGTGTTGTATCTTATTATATCTTATTATATGTTGTATCTTATCTTATCGTATTTTCATGGTCAAATCCCGCAGTACTTACCTATTGGATCTTGAGGAATATGACTTCTAAATGCCCTATGAGCTTAGTTTTGCCCTTAGAGCTTAGTAACTATTACCCCACCAAAGCCGAAACATAAGCATGTTGTATTTATTGACATGTCCAGTGACTCTGTAAGTAATGGGACAGTCAAAAATGAGTTCTTCTTTTGGCGCTATACTCCAAACATTTGGATTTGAAACTTCTGAAATTTGAAACAGTTCCTATGAGGTAAACAATGCCATTGTAAACAATTGAGATTGTAAACAATTGAGATTGTAAACAATTGAGATTGTAAACAATTGAGATTGTAAACAATTGTAATTGTAACAACAAACACTGTAGAGTTTCAAAACATGGTTAAAGCTGTCATTTTGATGTCACAGATTATCTCTCCCTCTATGAGTTTTACAGCGGTAACATTTCTTCAGCCCAATCCCTCAGCTGTTTACCCAAGTGGTGGGGTGACCACCTTGTTATTGTTTGATTCCCAGATGTAAGCCCCTTTAAGAAAAAAAAAACCCTGGTGTCTTCTCCATGACCTTCTGTCATTTCCCTCCCATCTCTGGACAAGAACAAAACCCTATAGGACTGGTGATTTGACCAATAGAATCCTATTATCCTATCCTCACAATTCTACAGGATTTTGCGGCTGTGGCTTAGGAGGTAGAGCCGGCGTCTAATGATCGCAAGGTCGGCAGATCGGCGGTTCGAACCCTGGCTGGCCACATGTCGAGGTGTCCTTGGGCAAGACACTGAACCCCAAATTGCTCCCAGTGAGCGGGCCGGCACCTTGCATGGTAGCTTGCCGCCATTGGTGTGTGAATGTGTGAGTGAATGAGTGAATGAGAGGCCGTCGTAAAGCGCTTTGGAATAAGGCGCTATATAAGTGCAGTCCATTTACCATTTTGGACAGTTCTTGGACACATCTTGGACACATCTTTCCTATTGGAAATCAAAAGTAATCATATTGGATCCTGTAGGTTTTGGATCATCAGTCTTAAAGGATTGTTGTTGTTACTCCAATCAGAATCCTATTCAAACAGATGTTCTTAATTGAGAAGCTCTAGAACACAGGGAACTTTTCAAGATGTTCATGCCTTCTATGATGACGAACGAAAACAAACATCAAATTCTCAGTCCATCCACACTTGCTAAACAAAACAAGGCAAAAAGTTATGATAAATAATATAATATAAATATGATAAATAAACAAAAACTGGAGAGATTCTCTGGTCTTGCAACCATAAAACAATCGTGAATCTACATAAAAAATGACAAGCATACAGTTCATTATCTACTAATCGATTACAAAGTCAATGCACACAGTATAATCAATTAAAACTGACTGTCCATTCATTGGATGACAGGTCCTTTAACAGATGGTCTTGTAGCTAGATCGTTTACTATTCATTAAACCAAATTACTGTTACTGAGTAATTTGTATTGCTTGTTTTTCTCCAATATTTACTCACGCTGTGTCCCATGATAGAGCTGCACAAGATAGTACTGGGTTGGACTCTTAAGGAGTCTGCACACAGCGTGCGATTTCTGTTGCGCGTCAACATTCCATTTTGACGTTTGAATGGAAGTCTATGAGAACATCGCATCTCAACACACACGGCCCCGATTTTAATCGCATGGCGAAAATTCGATTCCATTCATTTTGAATGGGACAAAGCACACGGCGTGCGAGTTTTGTCGCACTGTCAAATTTGTGCTTAATGAATGGAATCGAATTTTCGCCGTGCGATTAAAATCGGGGCCGTGTGTGTTGAGATGCGATGTTCTCATAGACTTCCATTCAAACTTCAAAATGGAATGTTGACGCGCAACAGAAATCGCACGCTGTGTGCATTGGCCTTTAGTGGCGTAGCACAATAATAATAATTATAATAATAATAATAATAATAACTTGGTTTTAAATAGCGCCTTTCTTAAACCCAAGGAGGCTTTACAGACAGAAAGTCAGACAGACAGAACAGAAAAAAAACAAAGAAAACAAGAAGACAGCGACAGAACTAGACTAGGGGCCAAAGGCCTTGGTGAACAGATACGTTTTGAGGGCTGATTTAAAATGTCCAGGGTGGGGGCATTGCGGATCACTGTGGGGAGAGAGTTCCAAAGGGTGGGTGTGCTGCCACACTGAAGGCTCTGTCCCCGAAGGTCCGTAGGTTGGTGCGGGGGGTGGAGAGCAGACCCATGTCTGAGGACCGCAGGTTCCGCTGCTGAAGGAGCTGTACGTCGTGTTGCCCACGCCCCTTGAATCCTCTTGGACAGAGTCCCCCTCCTCCTCCATTTTGTTGATGTCGGAGCTCTCTGGTTAACTGGATCATGTGGAAGAAGCATGAAGGAAGTGTGGCTTCCTCTTCAAAATGGTAAATGCTCTGACTCATATAGCGCCTTACTCCAAAGCACTTCACAACGGCCTCTCATTCACCCATTCACACACCAATGGCGGCAAGCTACCATGCAAGGCGCCAGCCCGCTCATTGGGAGCAACATTTTTTTGGGGGGGGGTTCAGTATCTTGCCCAAGGACATTTCGATATGTGGCCAGCCGGGGATCGAACCGCAGATCTGCCAACTTTGCGATCATTAGAAGCCGGCTCTACCTTCTGCAGCCACAGCCGCCCCTTTTCAAGTGTTGATGGGAAGAGAAGCACCCCGTCTTCTAATGAGATTGCTATGGGTGTAGATGCCAGCTCGCTGATCCTTTCATACCATTCTTCACTTCACCCCCCCCCCCCCCCCCCCCCCCCCCCCCCGAAAATAAACATAATACAAAAAAAGCCATTGGCAGGAGGTGTCCGTTTTGACGTTTGATACTCTTTAGCTCTCAACCGTGTTTTTGTCTATGTGGTGAGGCTGAGCAGACCCACCATAGGGAGCCTTGTCTGGTGAGAGAGTACCCTGCACAGTGGAGCTAACGCGCTATTTATCTCACTGCTGTTTCCTTCCTTATCTCTGGAAGGAGCCCTCACATCCAGCCAGGATGATTAGCAAAAAGACATGTGTTCTCCTCCTCCAGCGCGTGAGGCGAACCACTGTGTGTTTAGCCTAGCCTAGCCTAGCCTAGCCTAGCCCAGCCCAGCCAAAGCAGGCATGTTGAACCACCGTGTGCTAGCAGCTAGCCTAACCTTGTTTAGCCTAGCCCAGCCAAAGCAGGCACGTTGAACCACAGTGTGCTAGCAGCTAGAAGCTAGCCTAACCTCGTTTAGCCTAGCCAAAGCCAAAAGCAGGCATGCTAATTGTGAGTCATCTGCGGTTCTCATCTTCCCCAGAGGGCATGTGAGATATCGGGCCCTGGAATAGCGCTCCCTCTTGTCAGCGCTGCCTGGACTGATAACACTTCAAGCCCATTGCTCACAAGGCTCTTTTCAACTGGCACACATTAAGTTGTTTCACCTGCAGCGTAGCTGCTGCTGCTTTCACATCTGCGGAGAGAAATGATGCACAGGTCCTGCAACAAAATGAAAGACATCTCTCAACCTCCGCCCGTGAATGACAGCAACGAACCCATTTAAATGCATTAGGATCATGGAATGGTGGTGGGGGGGGGGAGAGTGGGGAGAGTGGGGATTGGGGATTGGCCGAAAACTATTCGTTGAAACAATCGGTTTCCATGTAACATAGGCTCACAAAACTACAGGATTTCATGCTTTGAGTTAGTTCCTGTCGTCACTTTTATTGATTTAATCCCTGAGAAGGAAAAGGCGAGGGGGGGGGTCATGGCAATGCCTCTGTATCCTGCGTTGTTTGTTTGAAAAGTGACAGCAAGCAGCAAAGTGGTTGATGCACTAGTCTTACCTTATAGCTTAGAAGGAGAGAACATATGAGATGTGAGAGTCGCCCCCCCCCCCCCCCCCCCACAACAACAAAAAAAAGCTTTGTGAGTTATTCATGTTGCTGTGAGCAGGGTGGAAGCCTTCCTTCTCAGAAGTGCCTTAAGTCAGGTCTAATGTGGATTCGTAATGGCCCGTGGTGAGGGAATGGATAGTAGATGGCTCTGTGCTGTCCTCCTCCGTGTCCAGAGGCTACATGAGTCAGATCATAACAATCTCATAGCAAGGCAGGGGAAAGGGATGAGTGTCTGGGGGGATGAGTAGGGGATGAGTAAGGCATCCATGAGAGAGCCTTATCAAGCCAATAGAGAACACTAAATGTCCGACGCAAAAGCATGAGCTGTACCGTTAGTGGGGGGGGCGGCTGTGGCGCAGGAGGTGGTTCAAACCCTTGACTGGCCACATGTCGAGGTGTCCTTGGGCAAGTTACTGAACCCCGAATTTCTCCCAAATGAGCCGGGCGCCGACGCCTCGCATGGTAAAGTGCTTGTGGAATAAGGCGCTTATATAAGTCAGTCACATTTACTGTTGAGGAATTTAATATACAGTAAATCAAACCTCCGCCACCAAGGCAAGATCCCAGGCTAGGGAAGCGTGTTCATAATTCCTCATGTTAGCAAGAATTTGGATAATGACTTCCTAACCGTGGGTGACATTGAACGAATTCCCCGACACGCCCCCGCAACGGAAACAGGCGCACGGCGGCATACTTTAACTTGATTCATCAAAGCTACCGGGGCTAAACTCAGAGTGACAACAGCAAAGTAAAGCTCCCGTACGACTCAATCACATACTACGTACCGCAGCTACTGGAGTGTCAAGATATTGCATTTAATTGAAACACGTAAAACCAGAGAAGACCAGAATCATTTCCCAAATTGGTCTGTAATAAATGGAATAATTGGGTGTAACAAGGTCATTAGCTGTGCCTCATACTATACAAGTCACAACTATAGGAGAATTAGCCACCAGCTGCTTTTAGCTGTTTCATAAACTAGCTGATTAGCATGCATGCAGGGGAAGGGTTAGTTTTTTTCAAGGGGTTTTAAGGTTGTCATTTGAGGAAGGTAATGGGAAACACACAGTCCCTCTCTCGTTATATCTCAATACGTTAAAAGGGTTGGAGAGAGGAGTGTGAATTAGACTGGATTTCTAGTCACATCCATGTTAAGCAATGTAGTCCCAAACATGACATCATGTACTGAAAACACTAAGTAGGGAACAGGGGGGGGGGTGTCCCCCCCCACGTGTGTTTGATACCATTCCTTGTTCCGTTCCACACATTACGAGAGCCCCGCCCTCCGATTTCTACCTCCACTGGCCTCCCCAAGTAGGGAAGATGATGAAGGAGATGACCCAGGGGGGCCACCGTAGACATACTGTAGGTAAATCATTATATGGGAGGCAGAGTCTCGTTCCTTTGTAGAAATATATTTCTCTGTGTGTCCTGACGTGACAGACAAGCCCACAGACCTCCAGCAGCCATGTCCTGACGTGACCACAGCTCCACACCTCCAGCAGCCATCAGTCCTCAGGTGACATCAGGTGTCCTCAGGCTCGCCTCAAGCGTCTCGTTTGTTTCGGAGAGACGCTAGGCCATGTAAATTCCCCTCATACCGTTACGTGCTTCCGGTGGCGGCAGCGGCGCAGGAGGTGTCGTTAGAGCCGGTGTCTAACAATCGCAAGGTCGGCAGGTCAGGCGGTTCGAAACCCAGGCTGGCCACGAAACCCAGGCTGGCAAGATGGTGAACCCCAAATTGCTCCCAACGTGCAGGCTGGCTGGCGCCTTGCATAGGTAGCTTGCCGTCATTGGTGTGTGTGTGTGTGTGTGTGCGAATGTGCGTATGAACGGGTGAATGAGAAGCATGCTGAGGTGAGCGGGTTGATGATGTAAGATATGCTTTCTCACCGTCTCCTTCATGCTAGCCAGGAGCTGCAGGATACCGCTGGATCTCTGGAATACTAACGGGCACGCCGCGGGTCCTGTACATGACCAGGGTTCTAACCCAGAACTGTTCTTTTTGAAAGGTTATTTTTTAGCTGGAGTTGGGACTCCAGTCCCACTCATGTTTTTTTCGTTTTTTCATTGGATAGAGATAGTGAAGGTAGACAGGAAAGTAAGGAGGAGGAGAGGGCATGGGTCCAGATTCGAACCCATGCCGTCATGGGCATAATGTGTGCGCCGTAGACCGCGGTGCTAGACCACTGGACCACCCCAGGCCATAACCCAGGACTGTTAAACAAGGCAGAGCTGGATTGCATTATCCAAACCCAACTTATGTTTATTCATGTAAAACAAAAATGCATTTAAAAAATCCTGCTAAAATACTGCTGAAGGAGCTGAGGAACATGATAACGCCTTTTATTTAATTTAATTTTAACAGCGTTGTCATTGGCGATCAAAGTTATTTACTCTATCATGACTAAATATGCCGTTTAATATTCCCTTGAAATATTGATGCGGTGGCGGAGCCAAGCCGACCAGGGGGGTATTCCATCAACGTCACTAAAGGAAAATACAGGCTTAAGTCTCATGAGAGGGGCAATGCCCCTCCTACATTCTTTGGGGAGAATCCTGATGACTAGAACCTGCAGAGAGATGTTAAAGGCTGTGAGAAGTATGTTATGGATATAGTATATATATAATAATATAATAATATATATATCATATCTATATCATATCTGGAGACTGCAGAAATGTGCATTCGTAAATAAAAATGCATATGCCCCCCCCCCCCCCCCCCCCCCTAATTACTGGCTCCTACGACGTTCGTATGAAAAGTGTTAGCATGAGTGATTATGATCGTTATCGTGTGTATCGATGTCTATCACCGCCGCTCACCGAATTATGTTCTAGAAAGATTCAGGGCGTCTTATTTAAGAATGTGTAACTGGCATACTGTGCGGCAAAACACACCGTAAGACCCTTGACATTACACACATTAGCTCCAATCAATCAGGAACATGTGCAGATGTTAGTAGATCATTAGTAGATTAACATTTTCACAACCCTGCTGTTGTTCCCCCTGCATCGAAAAATCTGGCCCAGTCCTTATTTTATTTTCCGCAGACTGGAAACGGATACAGAGCGAACCCTCCAGCTCTTTCTACAGTATCCATACGCGATGCTTCATTAGCCGGCGTCCTGAAATGCTGAGGACGTCCAGCTGCCGCTGTGCAGTCTGGGTAATCAGCTCCAGAGGCATCGCCTTGCGGGATGCCGCTTTCACACACACACACACACACACACACACACACACACACACACGCACACACACACGCACACACACACAGGCACACAAACACTCTCTCACACACACATCTCCCCTCCCCACAAACACACACGCACACACACACAAACACTCTCTCTCACACACATCTCCCCCCCCTCACACACACACACACAGGCACACAAACACTCTCTCATACACACACACACACACACACACACACACACACACACAACAGCCTAGGCATTAATAATGCAGCGGGGAACCGCGCTGACAGCAGCAATAGCAACACAGCGGCGGCTCTCAAACTAGTTCAAACGCGAGCGGCAGCAACATACCATACAATGGGTGCTGGGGGTGTCACTCACCCCCCCAACCGCCACGGTGGGATAACGGCTCACGGCCTCTCTCTGGGAAAGAGAAACATTGCTCTTGGTTAAATTACTTCAGAGAACTTCACGTAAAAAGTTAAAGGTATGGAGGGGTGAGGAGTGGGGGGGGTGGGGGGGGGTGGGGGGGGTGGGCTGGCAGAAAACCTCCTTCATTTCGTTGCAAGGGAAAAACCCTCCTTCATCTCTGGAGGATTAGGTGCGACATTCAAGATAACTCTAACTCCCAGAGTTCTCTGTTCTCCAGCGAAGGAGATTAGGATGATCAGCCGTTGTCTGAAGCCCCCCCCCGCCCCGTCCCGCCCCGCCCCCTCCTCCTTACTCCAATGTTCCCAGGTTGACAGGGGGTCTAATGCCAGAGCTCAGGCACCAACCCTAAATCCACATCAAAAGGAGCCCAGAATCGATCGGGAGGGAGCAGTGTCGGAGAACCCGAGAAAAATAATTGGCGTCTTTATCCTTTTTTTCTCTCTCAGTCATCGGAAACATCTACGGTCCCGGCGTCTTTCTGTCTTGACTCTGGAAGTGGGGATTTACTGATTTAGTCGTGGGTTTCTCTCGTCACATAGATTAGAGTGACTGTAGGAGTGGATAGGGTGGATGACAGTCTTCTCCTCAGAAACAGTCTTTTGAGTGATGGGAATGTGGTTTTTCGCCCCTTCACCTGCGACGAAGGGCTCTGATCGAAGCCGGAATGATCCCCTGAACTCATTAAGGAGATAATGACTGAGCGAATTAGTTTGTTTATGTGAGAGAGTTAAAAAAAACAAAAAACGAAATGTGGCATTCATGATTGTTTTAGCCCTGTATTCACGTTCCCACAGAGCTCATTTATTGTCTGTTGTGGAAGGTTAAATCCACAAGTTTAAAATGATACTTACTTTATACTTTTTTGGCATACTTGAAATATATACCAAACACTAAACAACAAAAGTTGTATTTTGCTATTCGTTTCCATATCACTTCAGATAGATCACCTCTCAAATGTTGAAGGGAAAAAAACAAGAAAGCACACTATACTGTATAAGCACACTAGGAATATAATAACACTGTTGCACATGTGTGTTGAAATTGAGATCGGGAGGTTGTGAGTTCGATCCCCGGTCGAGTCATACCAAAGACTATAAGAATGGTACCCGATGCCTCCCTGCTTGGCACTCAGCATTAAGGGTTGTATTGGGGGGGGTAAGACCCTGCGACATACCAGCATCATGTCCAGGGGGGGTGTACTTGTACATCAAGCCGCCTCACGCTACAGAAACAGGAGATAGGCTCCTGCTCCTATGGGCCATTAGGCTTGAGAGAACCATCGGTTCTACTTACTTACTACTTGTGTGTTGAAAGCAGAAGATATACCCATTGGCATTTCAGACAATACACAGTACCCTTTCTGTATGTAGCAATCTGTAGCATTCTATCTATCTACTTGATATCATACTGTAATGCACTCAATATGCATATTCCTGTAGTGTCTTGTTTGCTTTCCGAATCCCTTAGAAGTTAAAATTAGCATTAATTCTCCCTCACGCTTGAACCCCTCCTCTGGATAAGTAAAGAGCAAGCAAGCAGAGAGTAAGTCAGCGATGTTGCGAGTTTGCGAGAGTTTTTCGGAGTAACAATATTTTACTCGCTGCAGTCCTTGTCCCCCTGCCACTGTTTCCAGTGGCGTTGACACATAAAGCAGGGCACTGTCACAGTGATTAAGTGCTCTCCGCGCTCGGAGCTGGCCTGTGGAAGTACTTTAAATCTCCTCCCCAGATCCATCATTGAGCTTCTTGAGGGTTCTCTGAAGTTCACCTTCAAAACTACTTCACATCACCATCCCACACTGTCCCTCAGGGTGTCAGCAGTCAACACACACCCGCCAGCGCAGGTCGCTGACCCCCACACACACACACACACACACACACACACACACACACACACACACACAAACACACACACACAAACACAGGCACACACAAACACAAACCCAGGCACACACAAACACACACACGCGTGTGTACAAACACGCACACAGGCACACATACACACACAAACACACACACACACACACAGGCATACACAAACACACACACACACACACACATACATACATACCCACACACAGCTTCATCATGGCACACAGCTCGTATAAACCCTTTTGAAGCTTTGATTTACTCAAGTGAGGTGTCTGAGTAACACTGAAAGCTCTTTCTAACACTTACTTAGCTCTCCCGCAAAGGGGAATTGGCTGGCCTGCTACTTGGTTTACAATGTGAAACGGGTGAAACTGCGCCTTGTAAAAAGTAACCGAGAGCGTTTTTTTTTCCGCTACGCTGATCTTTTGATGGTCTTTTGATACGCTAGCTCCCACGGCACGCCAGTCTAGAGAGATTAGGACTCTCGCCTATTTTTTTTTGCCCACGTTACAGCAGGCAGAACTCGACGTACAAAGACAGGGCTGGCAGTAGCGGCTTCGCAGTTAACTCTACAACAGCCGTGCCTATTTTACCTACTAGTAGAGCCGTCTTAGGGGTCAGATAGACCCCCTTTTTAGAATGTAAATCTGCTATTTACACACAGAGATCACTAGAGGGCGCTTCTTTTAGCCCGCCTCCTACACAGAAAAACTGCAAAACAGCTTTATACTATCTTATCCTGAAGTGATTTTGAAAATGTAAGGATACTGGGTGGTAGAACGCACATATCTAGGAAAAGTCATGAAAGGAGGGTCCTAAAATTTGATCGAGTGCAAAGATAGAATTTTTCTTTTACTCACAGGGGTCACCGTGACTAGTTGTAGTGTCTAGTGTTAAGAGCCGCAGAAGACACGCCGAAAACAGCCAGAGTGGAGGCCGCAACAACGGCGAGAACCGCAGAAACACGACGCGCTGCTGAGGTTGACGCTTGCAGGGTGTGTTTTAGGGGGGTTACAAATATCTCCTCTCAGAGCAGCAAGAGAGAGACATACATACTGCATCCGAGGTAACCTCGTACTCTGCTATCTCTCAACCAAATTCGCTTTCAACCTCAACTTTTCAAGGTTGAAAATGTTGATAAACTATCTCCCCGGCTGCTTTGGCGCAGTGCCACGGTTTAGTTTTTCTTTCTCTCCACGTTGTTGGAGGAATGATCCGGAATGAGGGGGACCAGCCAATTCCCCCCCCCCCCACTCCCGGAGAGCAGCTTTAATGAATGCATCCTAACACGTGTGAACAAATCTGCCTCTCGTTTGAGTCACTAAACACACCTCAGTCGGTAAACAGCTGTGCCCCCCCACCCCCCACCCCCATCCCCCCACCGTGTTCTGAGCTTTCGTTTCCACAGCTTAACAGACTCTTTATTTATAATACTTACGAGACAGCTTATAAAATGATGGGGTGTTTTAGTAGATACACTGTGTGTTGTTGTTAAGACTCATAGATGCTCCTACTCAGAATACACACAACCCACTGTGAACATTCTATAGCTATGGAAATGATACAGGGGAAACGTGTTCATGTGCAAATGTTGTTCTCTAGCTGCTGCTGTGTCTTGGCTCAGTGGGGGTAATCTCCTCCAACCCTGCGTGTTGTGTGTCATTGGAGAGAAAGTGCTTCATGTGTGGGCAACCATGGTTGTGTTTGGCTCTCTCCTTCTCTCCTTGACAGCTTTATGAATGAGTGACAATGAAGTCCACGGGTCTTTTTTTCCGACTGTGTTCTCGCGCTCTTTTTTTAAATTTCAATTTGAAAACATGTTTTGTGTTGTCGTAATACATCAATCTAAAGGAAAGATTATGTGCGTGAGATTGTCTCGCTCAAATGAGTCATTTTCTCCTAACAGGATGAAAACCAATAATTCCAAGTCTTGAACCAGCCATCGCTATGACAACACGCTTCGCAGATGTTGGTGTCAATTGTATGCGTTTGTTGTGTTGTCAAGCTTTATTTCCTCGCTAACCTGATTATCTCGATCAAGATTATAAGGCCGCTCTGTGACAGGAAGTCACGTACTGTAAGCAAATATAGGAGACGGAGATGCTAAAGGGGTGTGAAGGAAAATAATGGTCTTACATTAACACATCTTCTCTTCAAAGTTCAAAGCCTTGTGAGTCATCTTATCATTCACGATAATCACATATGAATACACAACAATATATGTGTATATGCGAAGTATATATAATCTTGAACCAACCGTGGCTATATATATATACATACATACATAGCCAGGGGGCACAGGGGAGATATGTTAACACTTGTGCTGGTGCTTCAGTAAACGATTCTGTCAGATATGTTTTACAAACCTAGTCTAGGTTAGATTAGCTTATCTCAAACCCGGGGATGGATGTGAAAACAGTAAGCCAAGGAAGGTGAGACAAACACCTGACCTGGGTACAGCTGGCGGACAGCAAACACCTGACCTGGGTACAGCTGCCGCACAGCAAACACCTGACCTGGGTACAGCTGGCGGACAGCAAACACCTGACCTGGGTACAGCTGAGCGAACAGCAAACACCTGACCTGGGTACAGCTGAGCGAACAGCAAACACCTGACCTGGGTACAGCTGACGCACAGCAAACACCTGACCTGGGTACAGCTGGCGGACAGCAAACACCTGACCTGGGTACAGCTGAGCGAACAGCAAACACCTGACCTGGGTACAGCTGAGCGAACAGCAAACACCTGACCTGGGTACAGCTGGCGCACAGCAAACACCTGACCTGGGTACAGCTGGCGGACAGACAAACACCTGACCTGGGTACAGCTGCCGCACAGCAAACACCTGACCTGGGTACAGCTGACGGACAGCAAACACCTGACCTGGGTACAGCTGGCGCACAGCAAACACCTGACCTGGGTACAGCTGCCGCACAGCAAACACCTGACCTGGGTACAGCTGGCGGACAGCAAACACCTGACCTGGGTACAGCTGAGAGAACAGCAAACACCTGACCTGGGTACAGCTGAGCGAACAGCAAACACCTGACCTGGGTACAGCTGGAGAACAGCAAACACCTGACCTGGGTACAGCTGGCCAACAGCAAACACCTGACCTGGGTACAGCTGACGGACAGCAAACACCTGACCTGGGTACAGCTGGCGGACAGCAAACACCTGACCTGGGTACAGCTGGCGCACAGCAAACACCTGACCTGGGTACAGCTGAGCGAACAGCAAACACCTGACCTGGGTACAGCTGGCCAACAGCAAACACCTGACCTGGGTACAGCTGACGGACAGCAAACACCTGACCTGGGTACAGCTGGCGAACAGCAAACACCTGACCTGGGTACAGCTGGCGCACAGCAAACACCTGACCTGGGTACAGCTGAGCGAACAGCAAACACCTGACCTGGGTACAGCTGACGCACAGCAAACACCTGACCTGGGTACAGCTGGCCAACAGCAAACACCTGACCTGGGTACAGCTGAGCGAACAGCAAACACCTGACCTGGGTACAGCTGAGCGAACAGCAAACACCTGACCTGGGTACAGCTGAGCCAACAGCAAACACCTGACCTGGGTACAGCTGGGCCAACAGCAAACACCTGACCTGGGTACAGCTGACGGACAGCAAACACCTGACCTGGGTACAGCTGGCGGACAGCAAACACCTGACCTGGGTACAGCTGAGCGAACAGCAAACACCTGACCTGGGTACAGCTGAGCGAACAGCAAACACCTGACCTGGGTACAGCTGGAGAACAGCAAACACCTGACCTGGGTACAGCTGGCGGACAGCAAACACCTGACCTGGGTACAGCTGACGGACAGCAAACACCTGACCTGGGTACAGCTGAGCGAACAGCAAACACCTGACCTGGGTACAGCTGACCGAACAGCAAACACCTGACCTGGGTACAGCTGGCGCACAGCAAACACCTGACCTGGGTACAGCTGGCCGAACAGCAAACACCTGACCTGGGTACAGCTGGCGCACAGCAAACACCTGACCTGGGTACAGCTGACGGACAGCAAACACCTGACCTGGGTACAGCTGGAGAACAGCAAACACCTGACCTGGGTACAGCTGGCCAACAGCAAACACCTGACCTGGGTACAGCTGGCCAACAGCAAACACCTGACCTGGGTACAGCTGAGCGAACAGCAAACACCTGACCTGGGTACAGCTGAGCCAACAGCAAACACCTGACCTGGGTACAGCTGGAGAACAGCAAACACCTGGGTGTCTCTTCACCTTCAAAGTGGGTTCAGGTTTTAAGGGACTCGTCCAGAATGAACAACGTTCTTATGAGAGGCGACAGGGACATGTGGCCAGCGCAAAGTGATTACCTGTTTCCCTGTCGCCTTAAAGTGATATGCTACATGTTCCACAGTCAATTCCCACCAGTTACCTGTGACAGCGAGAAATTGGCAAAGCTGAGACCCACAAAATGGGTTTTTCACTTGAAGTGGAGCGAGTGCCTCGAAAGCCAGGCTTCAAGAGGAAAAAAATTAAAAAATCTGCAACATGTAGTCATTTAACTCCTTGCTTGCTTGCCAGTAATCGTCAGATTGTGACTTATAGGAGAACATATGTTGTGTGAAAGATATTATTTATTCAGGTTAGGGAGAAGGTCCATGATGAATACATAGGACATATTTTGTGAAAGATGTTATTTAGTAAGGTTAAGGGAGGAGGTGGTGAATATACATAGGACATATGTTGTGAACGATGTTATTTAGTAAGGTTAGGGGAGACAGTGTTGAGTAAATCATGACATAATGATAGATGCTATTTAGTAAGGTTGGGGGAAAGGTGGCGAATAAATCAGGACATATGGTGTGATAGATGTTATTTCGTAAGGTTGAGGAGAAGGTAGTGAATGCATCAGGACATCTGGTGTGAAATATGTTATTTAGTAAGGTTGGGGAGGAGGTGGTGAATATACTAGGACATATGTTGCGAAAGATGTTATTTAGTAAGGTTGAAGAGAAGGTGGCGAATAAATCAGGACATATGGTGTGATAGATGCTATTTAGTAAGGTTAGTAAAATATTATGAGTCTGTTTGTCTCAAAACAAACAATTAGCGTCCTGGAAAAAAACCCACCCTCGTATGAGACGAGCACTTTCTGTAGAAGAATTAAGCCGTGTACACTTTTCAGCGCTGTGTTTTAGGGTGTTTCTGCCATGTAGATATTGGGACACAGCCAAAATGATCCTCTCAAGACAAAATGAAAGACGGCAAAATGAAAACCGACATATTTATGATTCGTTTTGTTCTGGTGGTTTGGTTCTGATACACCATAATGCAAAATGAAATGATAACACGCGATGGTATGTCATGTAGAAATGTGGAAATGTAATTTCATTTTGTGTCAGCTACGCGTTTCAGCATCATTTACTGTATCTTGAGTTTTCCATGTTCTCACGGTTTCAGGGAGTAGGAAGGAAAGTAGATGGTAAATGCAACTGCACTTATATAGCAACTCTATCCAAAGAGCTTTACAACGGCCTCTCATTCACCCGTTCACACACACATTCACACACCAATGGCAGCAAGCTACCATGCAAGGCGCCGGCCCGCTCACTGGGAGCAATTTAGGGTTCAGTGTCTTGCCCAAGGACACTTCGACATGTAGCCAGCCGGGGCTCGAACTGCCGATCTGCCAACCTTGCGATCATTAGACGGCGGCTCTACCTCCTGTGCCACAGTCGCCCCTGTAGGAAGTGGGGATTCATGCACAGGCACTCCCCCGCCCCCCCCCCCTCCCCCGTTCCCCTTCACATTATCAGGCTCTCTTTGGCATTATCTTGTAGAACAGTTGCCTAAAGGAGCACAACCACGATCCAACCATCACCCCTTCCCCCCCTCCCCCCTTCCCCCCATCCCCATCTTTGGCAGAGTAAAAAGCAATTAAAAGAATATCTATAAGATTGGGTGAATTTACCCAGCGTGTTTGGGATGGTTGGTAAGTGTAACGCAACCACTTGTTTTTATTGCCAATCTCAGCAGTTTATATAAGCAGTATCCTTTTTTTTTTTTCTTTGGGGGGGTGTTTGTCGTTTTTCTCTCAAAGCTTAGCTGAGCCACTTTAATCACTCTCGCTCAAAGGAATATCCCATCTTTACAAAACCGGGACAATTCAAAGGGTTTAACACTCGGCATTGAATATGCATAATGGTAGAAGTACTTACGCCTTAATCACAGTTATGACTATGGCTCGGCATGTGGTTTGCTGCGAATGCAATTGAACTATTAAGCTAATATGTACACGCGTTCATAAACATGTATTAAATCATGCACACTAATCCAATTATAGGTACCTTTGAAGCTACAGAACGTCGTAGTGTGTTCATCCTGTACTTGTTTGTGAAGGTAGCTCTGTGCTCTGTGTAATAATAGCACATCAGTCAGTAGAGCATGGTGATGGTGAATCCCTTTGAGCTGCAAACAATGTGATGGCACTTATTACTACACAACTACTTCCACTAGTTTGGGGGGGGGGGTTTATTGTGCTACTCACTTTGTTTTCCCTGATCTAACACTACTGTAGAGCAGCCGTGCCTTTTTACCTCCTAATATAATATATATATATATATATACTTAAATAACAACATGCTGTTGTGTGACACACCTGGACTTGTAAGCTACCAATGACCTGCTGGCCACTGCAGAGAATAAACAAGCCAACCTTTCACTGCCGTTGTTGTGGCTGTGGACGA
>NC_137687.1:22474842-22477342 GCF_963989245.1 Nansenia antarctica
CATTGGAGGCTGATGGAGGTAGACATTGGAGGCTGATGGAGGTAGATGTTGGAGGCTAATGGAGGTAGACATTGGAGGCTGGTGGAGGTAGACATTGGAGGCTGATGGAGGTAGACATTGGAGGCTGATGGAGGTAGACATTGGAGGCTGATGGAGGTAGACATTGGAGGCTGATGGAGGTAGATGTTGGAGGCTGATGGAGGTAGACATTGGAGGCTGATGGAGGTAGATGTTGGAGGCTGATGGAGGTAGACATTGGAGGCTGGTGGAGGTAGATGTTGGAGGCTGATGGAGGTAGATGTTGGAGGTTGATGGAGGTAGACATTGGAGGCTGATGGAGGTAGATGTTGGAGGCTGGTGGAGGTAGACATTGGAGGCTGATGGAGGTAGACATTGGAGGCTGGTGGAGGTAGACATTGGAGGCTGGTGGAGGTAGACATTGGAGGCTGATGGAGGTAGATGTTGGAGGCTGGTGGAGGTAGACATTGGAGGCTGATGGAGGTAGACATTGGAGGCTGGTGGAGGTAGACATTGGAGGCTGATGGAGGTAGATGTTGGAGGCTGGTGGAGGTAGACATTGGAGGCTGATGGAGGTAGACATTGGAGGCTCGTGGAGGTAGACGTTGGAATGATGAACGGTATGTTTCATACCGAACAAGCTGTTTTTAGCTAGATTGTTGAATGTGATAACATATTTGTATTTGATATTCGAGATGTGTGCTAGTAGCACTAGGCTAACTTGCCTAACTGTGAGTAGGCGCTAATATAGCTGTTTTTTTTTTTTTTTAAAGAAATACTCTAACTCGTTGTACACACTTTCTCAATTTCTGGACTGATCTGAAAATAATGATTTATTAACTAATTAAATGATGATGTTAGTATGATTGTTATATTATGATCATTTAGCAGTCAAATATTACCATTTTAAATGTCAGTTGTGCAGCACTGTTTGTTTAACTGTCTTCAGTCATGTTCCACTTTAACAGAGTATATCAATCAATCAAACTATATGTATATAGCACAAGTCATGCATTGAATGCAACTCCAAGTACCGAACATAAAAACAATAGTAAATAAACCACAAGAGGTAGGAAATTAAAAAAGCAATACATATAGCAATAAAACCAGGAATAAAACGAAGAACAAAAACAAAAACAAAAACAGTTTTAGTGGAGATAAGAAATAGAGGTAAAAGTGCAAGTTGACAAAGACACTAGGTGAAAAGAAAGGCGTGTTTATATCCACTCTCTCTGCCACCCTCAAGAGTCAGGATACCTGATCACTGTATTAGGATCTCAATGGTTGGTCAAAAATGACCAGGGCAGTACAGTGCAACAAGGATGGTAACAGTAAATTATATAAATACAGGAGCTAATTTACATACCTGTATTAAATACAGGAGATACATTACATATCTGTATTAATTACAGGATATGAAAAAGTGCTGGCCTGGTACCAAGTCTGTACAGTACGGTATACAGGACCAGTCAATGGTTTGGACACACTTTCCCCTTCAATTGAATGGGGGAAGTGTGTCCAAACGTTTGACTGGTTGTTACTGTACAGTTTTGCAAACTCTTGTGACTGTTGTTGACATGCCTGACATGGTTGGCATGACAACGGTAGTCATGGAAGACATTGTCCCTCAGGCTATTGCGTCGTCAACGCTGCTAACGTCCATCTTCCTATTGGCTGGCTTAACACTAGAACAGCCATGCCTTTTTTTACCTACTATAAGAGCCTCTTTCCAATGCTCAAGCTGCTACTTACACACAACGACCACTAGTTGGCCGCTTGTAAATTAGCCTGCTTCCTACACCGAAAAACTGCAAAATAGCTTCATATTAGCTGATATGATTAGGAAAATGTAAGGACACTGGGTGGTAGAACGCACACATCTTGGAATAGTCATGAAAGGAGGGTCCTGAAATTTGATCGAGTGCAAAGATATAACACTTTTTGTTTTACTCACAGGGTCAAAATTTGACCCCACCCATGGCTGTTCTAGTGTTAATGAAGGCCAGGTTTGAGGAGTTGATCCATCAGACCTTTTCCCGCATTTAGGCTAGAGCTGTCTGGGGACAGAAAGCGAGACAATTGCATTGTAGCCTGTAGTTGAGAGGTCCTTTCAGGACATGGGGGGGAGGCGGTGATGTTGGAGTGAGGCTATGCCAGAGAGAGCTTTTTTGGATCCATACCCTAGAAAGTCTACAACGCCTCGGTCTAATGAGGTCTATGAGGATTTAGACATGAGTGTTATGCTATGAATAAATTACTATTATGTTCTATGCTATATGATGGCTACTGCCTGATGTCTGCATGTTTGTAGGAATTCTCTATAGTTGTTTGTTCTGCTATGTACAGTATATATAGTAAATCACTATTTTCACTATTAGGACATAGGGAGGGAGAGAGAGCATGAGGATATATCAGGCATCAATAAACGATGTCTATCACAGGGCTTTCAAAGTTAGCAGCGCTGGGCTTCCAAAGTTAGCAG
>NC_137687.1:22482342-22507342 GCF_963989245.1 Nansenia antarctica
CGGGGGGGCTCGGGGGGCGCGGGGGGGGTGCTCTGAGACTCCTCCTGAGAGAGAGGATTATGTAATGATTTTATTTGAACTGATTTCACGCTGTGGTGGGTCACTAAATAAAGAAACGAACAAACAAGGGGAAAAGTATGTCCTTTACTCTCTTCTCTGAGCTCACCGCCGTGTGTGTTTGCGTGTGTGTGTGTTTGCGTGTGTGTGTGTGTGTGTGTGTGTGCGTGCGTGCGTGCGTGCGTGTGTGTGTGTGTGTGTGTGTGTGTAAGTAAGGAAGTAAGGAAGTAAAGCTTTTTTTATATGCCACCTTTCAAACAAGAAATGCAGCTCAAAGTGCTTTACTACAGGATCAAAACATAATACAAACATAAAATGAACAGCAGGAGTAATTATAAAATGAGCAGGAAGTAATTATAAAACAGTAAAAAGAAGGTTAAAAAAAAAGAAAGAAAAAAAAAAGAAGAGAAAGAAATAAGTGTGTGCATCGGCGTGTACGTGCGCGCGTGTGTGTGCGTGTGTGTGTGTCTGAAGATATGTCACAAATGTATCGACCTTCGTCTTGTGTTCCCTCCAGGTGTTACGTGGACGACAAAGTCTCCAAGGTGGCGTGGCTCAACCGGTCCAACATCATCTTCGCCGGGGAGGACAAGTGGTCTTTAGACCCCCGCGTGGACCTGGTGACCAAGGGGCAGCTGGAGTACAGCCTGCGCATCCAGAAGGTGGACGTGTACGACGAGGGCTCCTACACGTGCTCCATCCAGACCAAACAGCAGCCCAAGACCTCCCAGGTCCACCTCATCGTCCAAGGTAGGGCCCCCAAGCTTCTCTAACACTTATTCAGCCGTGAGGGTTTAGTAAAAAAAAGTGTTCTATCTTTGCCCTCGATAGAATTTCAAGACTCTCCTTTCATGACTTTTCCTTAGATACGTATGTGCGTTCTACCACCCAGTATCCTTACGTTTTCAAAATCACATCAGGATAAGCTAAACTAGAATCATTTGACCCCCGAGGCGGCGGCTCTTTTAGTAGGTCAAAAAGGCACGGCTGTTCTAGTGTTTTAAAGGACGCCATCTTGGCGACTCAGCGCTTCACTAGGGGAGACCAACCAACCGCTGTTTCTTTATTTTGTGCCGTCGTTCCATCATTAAAACTGCTTGTGCTTTAGAAAGACGTATCCTTGTCACGGGGGAGGCTGATGATGGTAGAAATCAGAGGACATGCTCGTTGTAACGCATGGAATGGAATGATGAACGGTTATCGTCGATTTCTACCTCCGCCAGTCTCCATTGCCATGTCACATCTATTGCTACGTTGGTGTCATACACTAATGTCGCACACATACAGATACACACGAGCAGATACTTTCCTGTGTTATTGTTATTGTATTGTCTTTAACAAAGCAGCAGCAGCAAGTCACTATAACAGTACGAGATGTAAAACACACAATACACTCAGAACAACAGCATGATCCGTGTCGCGGAGACACGTTGACTCTGGGTCTATAGATTCTTGTTGGTGCCAAGCTGCATGTGTGAAGTGTTGCGTTTTCTTTTCTATGAAGGAAAGAAAAGAGTCTTGTTCTTGTTTCCTGGTCTGTGTTATTTAAAGCCGCATCCTGTAAAGACTGGGACTAAAAATATTCCCCTCATACAAAAGCATAATAGCACACACCCACACACACACACACACACACACGCTCACACACACACTATATATCGTACACACACGCGCACACACACACACACACACACACACTATCGCACACACACACACACACACACACACACACACACACACACACACACACACACACACACCCACACACCCACACACCTACAAACACACACACACACATATATACACACACACTACATCGCACACACAATGTCTCCTGATTGACATTTGTATCACACGCAATCTGGTAGCAGAGCGAGGTGGAGATCTCCTCGCATTCCAAATCAATGGCCAATATGCTGTTCAAGTCAACGCCTGTGGAGACAGATATAGAAAGCCTGTATAGAAAGCTCAATAGGATAGGTAATAAGTACCATAGGTATTGGAAAGATGATGCAACTTGTCTTCCTTTAGCTCGATACTGCAACAGTTTGGATTTGAAGTCAAACAATTACTGTGCAGTCAAAGTAGATACGCTCACCTATAATTCAACAGGGACAACATCTTTTAAACATAAGTACCCTCCTATTTCAGGGCTCCACATGTATTGTATATACTGTATATACTGTAATGTCAGCAGTAACATCATCAATTAAGACAAGTTAGCCAGTTCTTGTAGCTATAGCATATTACTGGCTGTGGCTCAGGAGGTAGAGCCGGCGTCTAATGATTGCAGGTTCGGCGGTTTGATCCCCGGCTGGCCACGTGTCAAGGTGTCCTTGGGAAAGACGTCGAACCCCACATTTCTCCCAATGAGCGGACCGGCGCCTTGCATGGCAGCTTGCCGCCATTGGTGTGTCAATGTGTGTGTGAATGGGTGAACGAGAGGCTGTTGTAAAGCGCTTTGGAAGAAGGCGTCTATATAAGTGTGGTCCATGTGTATGCACCTGGCAATGAAGCCTCTGTTGTTCAGCTGGTGACATAATGTGCGGATGGTAGTCACTGACACACTCACAGCTGCCTCCTGGAGAGTGTTCCTGGTCTAGGGGACAGTTGTCCCTGAAATTGGGGCGGCTGTGGCGCAGGAGGTAGAGCTGGCTTCTAATGAACGCCCAAGTCAGCAGATCGGCGGTTTGAACCCCGGCTGGCCACGTGTCGAAATTCCCCTGAGCAAGGCACTGAACCCCTAATTACTCCAGGGTCGCCGTCTATGACCGACCCCTTGGCTAGAGCATAACATACCAAATTACAACAGTTGACTGACAAGTTGATTGCAATAAAGCAATTATTATTAGAGTGCAACATAACAGCATCCGCACACTCAAACACTGTGCCAAAAAAACAATGTTGTTTATTTCGAGCTTTCGCAATTATATAAATAATGCAATTATTATAACATCGGGGCACTAGGTATAAAAAGGGATGTCGTTTCTAAAAGATGAAACAATATGACAATCAAATGTTAAATCCTGTCGGAGTATCGAGCTAAAAGAACACAAGACAAAATGCTTCCTCTTTCCGACACTTATGGAGGGCACTGTATTTAAAAGAGATTGTTGAAGGTGATAGCATTATGTTTTATTTAATATTCAAGACAAATGTGCTGTAATGACGGTAATGGGGCAATGTGTGAGAAACGATTGAGGGGAAAAAAAACATCTTTCAACCTGTACACCTTTTTTCACACTGAATAATGGAGAAAGCGAAACAATGAAGAATATTCTATTATATTATGAAGGGAGTACATTTAGATGCCAGCTCAGTGGCTTTGCGGTTAGAGTATCCGCCCTGAGATTGGGAGGTTGGGTCTCAAGCCTACTTACTTACTTACTTACTTACCACATTTAGAAGCCAAATATTACTGTAGTTTATTTTCACCCACACACATAGACCTGCGTATAGGACCTGTGGATACCTGTCTTATTGCACACATATTCATAGACCTGCACTTGTTCTGGAAAGGTTCTCACTGCTCAGTTCTCGGTCCAAAGGGACATTTTGGCAGGCTACGTTCCCCCGCTCCACCCCTCCCATTTCATTGTCCAAAGCACATGGTCAAGATGGCTTCCTGTGACCTGCCCCCTGCTCTTTGACCTGAGTGATACTGTCTGTAACCTATCCCCCTTTTCACACCTTAACCTGGTCTAAGTCATGTGATAGGGTTGTATATATTCCTTGTCATAACCTTGTATTAGCATATCATCGGGGGTATACAACGGGGGAACAAAAGACTGTTCGCACTCCTTCCCACCGGCTGCCCATCTATTTGCATCAGAGAGGAGTGCTGTAACCTGTAATGTCACTTTGATTGAATACATTCGATTGAATCTATAACTTTTACTCGTGATCTATTTTAACCAAATTCTTAAAAGTAAATCTACTACTTTACAATATCCATGTGGGTTTTGCAGTGTTTGTCTGAGTGTCTCTAGTGATATTCCACTTTACGAGGGTATTGACCGGGGATTGGTCTTAGCCTGTCAGAGAGGCAGTCTGTTTGATTGACACGATACAGATCTGAGTGCACGTCTATTGGATTTTGTTAGTGAGAATTCCCATGAATGATATTTCCAGTTCTTTGTTGTATTATCCTTGCAAACATTTACAACACAGGGGGATGTGAGTTATGTTATTATTAGTGAGGATGTTGTTGTTTGTTGTTGAACTTAAACAACAACAAAATAATTTCACCGCTATGATTTATAAATAAACCCTCTAAAAAGTCAATACATAAATGGATGCCGGTGTTGAAGCTCAACATGAGTGTTTTCCAACAAATTGTTTCCTGTTCTCAGAATCCATTGTTTCCGATTATCGCCAGCTTGATCATTGTAATGTCTGGTGTGCTTCCTGTGGTTGTATTTACCTGTACATTTTTCATAGCTAATGCTCCTTTTATGGCTCCGCATTGATTCTTCTTGTTTTTATAGCCCTTCTATGCTCTTGTCACGTACTCCTCTACGTGGATTGTTTTGCAATTAGATATGGACTTACGACAGGGGAGGCTGGGGGAGGCTGGGGAGGCTGGGGGAGGTAGGAGTTGGAGGACGGGCTCATTGGAATGCGTGGAACGGAATGAGGAGAAATGTTTGGACAGAGGGATGGGTTGGAATGAGGTTAGTACTAGGATAGGTCTTACACTTTACTCTGTGTGTAACAACACGTGTAATAACATTACATTAATTATTAATTAATTATTATTAATAAAAATGTGTAATAACACAAACAAACGACTCCTATTACAGTACAATACAGGCACAACAACATGTCACATGCTGTAATATACGTTGTCGTGACTACAGCAAAAAACGCTACTCAGGTACTGGAGAAAGCAACTCAATGTTTTACACTTTTTTACATTTTAGACATTTAGCAATCGCCTTATTCCAAAGTGACTTACAACAAATACATTTCACTAAATAAGTGAATCATCTTAGCAGGAAAAAGTAATCTATGCTCAATCCAGGAGACAGTACAGGGGGGTAGTAGATGTCTCAGGAGACACAGTACAGGGGTAGTAGATGTCTCAGGAGAAACAGTACAGGGGGGTAGTAGATGTCTCAGGAGAAACAGTACAGGGGTAGTAGATGTCTCAGGAGAAACAGTACAGGGGGTTAGTAGAGAAACAGTATGCAAGTTAAAAGGCTCCCAGTACTTCTTCTTCTTGTGTGTGTGTGTGTGTGTGTGTGTGTGTGTGTGTGTGTGTGTGTGTGTGTGTGTGTGTGTGTGAAGCGTGTGTGAGGTTCTTTGTCTGACCACCTTGCACCACAGGACATCAAGGGCTCTCCGGTTGAAGCTGTCCACCTCCATTGTTTATGTAAATGGCTTTTATTCTACTGAGGAGAAAATGTCAGCCAGAAGAAGGCTCTCTGTGTGTGTGGCAGCCCCTTCACATAAGTCACATAAACAAGAAACAAAAAGAGAGAGAGAGAGGGGGGGGGGGGAGAGAGAGAGAGAGGGAGAAAGAAAAAGAGAACAAAAAGAGAAAGAAGGAGAGAGAAAGAGAGAGAGAGAGGTCCACTGTGGCTCAGTTGGTAGAGCACGGCGCTAACAACGCTTAGGTTGTGGGTTCGAGTCCCGCTGGGACCATATATACTGAAATGTATGTGAATGAATGAATGAATGAATGGACTTTATTGTCATTGCTACAGTACAGGTACCAAACAACGAAATTTAGGAGGTGTGTTATGGTTCATGTGGGAATACGGTACATGTGGGAAAACTAGGGTTAGGGTTAGGGGTAGGGTTAGGTGCTAGGGTGCTAGGGTTAGGGGTAGGGTTAGACATGCCAGCATGCGCCAAGTCGACGTAGCACCTAACCCTAACCCTAGTTTTCCCACATGTACCGTAACATGTGCACTCATTGCAATGTAAGTCGCTTTGGATAAAAGCGTCAGCTAAATGGCATATATTATATTATTATAATGTATAATATGGTGGGAGTATATGATATAATCAAAAATAAATTCAAAAAAAGGTGAAGTGGATATTATTCACGTGGATATTATTCACCCTTCATATTTAACTAAGTGAAAGATGTTCCGGTCGTAGTAAATGGATGCACTTATATAGCCTTTATCCAAAGCGCTTTACAACGGCCTCTCATTCACCCATTCACACACCAATGGCGGCCAAGCTACCATGCAAGGCGCCGGCCCGCTCACTGGGAGCAATTTGGGGTTCAGTGTCTTGCCCAAGGACACTTCGACATGTGGCCAGCCGGGGCTCGATCCGCCCATCTGCCAACCTTGTGATCGTTAGACGGCGGCTCTACCTCCTGCGCCACAGCCGCCCTATTGTGAAACATTGCCTCTTGTTAGGGAGCGGCGTGCAGGTTCACGTAACCAGAGTTGACACGTACCCTCCTGCAGGGGCTCCCAGGGTAATTGGAAAACAAATGATCAGACAAAGTAAATTTGCTGCGGATAATAAAGGCGTAGAATTTGCAGGACGGGCAGGAAAAAGGCAAATGCTGACAGGGGTCACGGGACATGGTGAGAATCCTAATGTGGTTTGTTACATTCAGGCCTGTGCCCCCCTTTTGGATCTGGATGAAACTACGACTGATGTTAACACCTGAACAGTCATGGGTGGGGTCATTTGACCCCTGTGAGTAAAAAAAAAAACGTTATATCTTTGCACTCGATCAAATTCCGGGACCCTCCTTTCATGACTTTTCCTAGATATGTGCGTTCTACCACCCAGTATCCTTACATTTTCAAAATCACATCAGGATAAACTAGTATAAAGCTATTTTGCGTGCGTGCGTGCGTGCCTGTATGCATGTGCATGTATGCATGTGTGTGTGTGTGTGTGTGTGTGTGTGTGTGTGTGTGTCTGCGTGCGTGCGTGTGTGTGTGTGCGTGTATGCATGTGTGTGTGTGTGTGTGTGTGTGTGTGTCTGCCTGTCAGAATCAGAATCAAGTGTATTGTTCCTTCCCATTACATAAGTAGAAGAGAGTCAACTTCTTACACTTCTTCTTCTTGGCTCCTCGACATTGTAGCAACAAGAGAAAAATTACAATAAAAGTATAATAATAGAAATAATAAAAGTAATATAAATAGCATGAGTATAACCTTGAGGAAGCGCTACATGACAGCATCTAACAGTACAATAAGGTGCCTGCGTGGGATGTGTTTAATGATATAGATAGTGAGTGGTGTGTGTATGTGTGTGTGTGTGTGTGTGTGTGTGTGTGTGTGTGTGTGTGTGTGTGTGTGTGAGTCCTCAGTATAAGAGAGATCAGAATTGTTTTTATTACATCCAATGTACAGGTACACGAGTATAATTATTAGGCTTAGGTTCTTAAACATTGGCACTGCAGCAAGGTATCAATTAATACCCAGATACCCAAGATAGGAGCATATCGTTTATCTGGAATGGTAAACCACACAGAATCAAAAGAAGTGCCCTTCAAAGACCAAAACAAACTAGCTGGCATGGCCCTACCCAACTTCCTTCACTATTACTGGGCATGTCCTGTTAAAGCAATGTTGCATTGGACTGAAGGAGACCTGTCCAACAGGGGTGAGTCCTGGCTACAAATGGAGTATACCTGTACCTCTCTTAATCTAAACTCCATAATATGTTCCCCATCACCCCCCCCCCTTCAAAGCCATCTCTATTCAAATCCAGTGGTCTATCACTCAGTCAGAATCTGGTCACAATTTAGAAGGCATTTTAATTTGAAAATAACTTCAGTACACTCATCACCCATCAAGGATAATCATAACTTTCCACCCTCTCTCTCTGATTGTACATTCGGGGTTTGGTCCTCAAAGGGTAGCACAAGATACAACATCAACAATAATAGAATAAAGTAAAGTAAGTCATAATAAAGTAATAAAAAGTGATAAAGTGAAGGTAGTCGTACTACAGCGGGACCAGTCGTACTGTACTAGAATCAGCAGTACAATATGATGAAATGCAATATGATACAATATGCAATATAATACAGATATGATACAGTACAGGTAGTCAAGTAGTTGTCAGGTAGTGTTCTAGTAGTCAGGTAGTGTTCTAGTAGTCAGGTAGTGTTCTAGTAGTAGTCAGGTAGTGTTCTAGTAGTCAGGTAGTGTTCTAGTAGTCAGGTAGTGTTCAGGTAGTCAGGTAGTGTTCAGGTAGTCAGGTAGTGTTGTGAAGGCCCACAGTTTAGTGCCAGTTTTAGTTTCCCCAAACCAGCCCTATTTTGCCCCTGGTATTTCTTTGTTATTTTCTATACCATTTCTGTACGTTTTATGAAGTGTATGTATTATTCTTGTAATGTTTATGCATATGTTTGATGACGTAGTATATCCGGGGTGTGTCCGTGACCCGGATGCTACGTTCGGTGGTGTATATATAAGAAACGGAAGTAGTCCGCGAGTCAGTGTGTGAGGAGCATCAGAACGAGAGAGACCAAATGAGAGAGAGAGCAACGAAGTCAATCTAAGATGGCGGATTCCGTAACACGCACCCCGTGCTGAAGCGGACCACCAAACGTGATTATCGAGTGTACCACTGTAGCCCGTTTAGTTGTGTTCCCGTTGGACCGCCTTGCCAGCAGCCGGCTGTTCAACGTTGGACCAAGCGAGACGCCAGCTGGACATAATCGTCGCCTCCACGAGCGGACTGCGACCGAACACTGACTCCAGCGGAGCTTCGACGCGGACCACCGGACCTGGGCCCTTCACCTCGTTGTGGACCACGAAGACGGCCCTTTCCCTCCGCGTTGCTACGTCACCCCCCCCTTCCGTCTGCTACCTTCATCGACGCACATGCCATCCAACCAGGCCTCAACGCGCACCACAGCCCTGGACTATAAGCCTGTTCAGGCCAGAGACTATGAGTGAGTGATTGAGTGTGTGTGTGGCCGGCGGTGAGGGAATGTATATATGGGGATGTATACAACCGTCATGTAAATAAATGTGTTGTTCATATGTGATACCGTTACCGTGTGTTAGTTGTTTGTATGCTAATGCTAAGTACAAAGCTAATGCTAATGCTAGTTCCAATGCTAAATGCTAATGCTAATTACAAGGCTAATGCTACTGCTAGTTCCCATGCTAATGCTAACGATAGTAACTGCTAGTCTAACGGTTTGCTGGCGCCCCCTGCCTGTATCCTCCTACACTGCCTATTTAGCTCCATTAGTTAGATAACCAGCCCCTTCCTAAATTATACAGTCCTTTTCAGCTACTCCCTGGTTACAATTGGTCCTTCGAGCCGGATTGGTAGTGTAGTGATAGCATGGCTGAGCGCAGCCAACCAGACCAGACAGTTACCCCCCCTTCTCCGCCCCCTGAGCCAGAGCCACGACCACAGAGAGTCCCGCGGTTGCCTCCGAGGTTACAGGAGTATGAGCTCGAGCTCGAAAGCTCACTGAGTGGTAGCGAGGAGCGCACTCCACGGGATACAGTGGTCGGAGAGGCCGAGGTGTCCGCCGGTGCGCGGGTGGCTAGCACTGAGACAGCCCTCAAAGAGCACCAGCCTGAGGATGAGATGGCAGAACCGCAGGGTTTCGCCGTGGAAACGGAAGAGCAGGAAGGAGAGGCCCGGTCCGACAGCGCCTGCGGGCGGAAGAGGGAGGGCCTCAGCCTTAACGATCTGCCTCCCAGTACGGCGCGCTCGAGACCTAGCTCCTGCCGCTCAGTGGCTTCCTCCCGGTCCAGGGTTTCCGTGGGCAGTTCTGCCTCTGGGGCGGATAGCCTGCACTCCAGAGGGAGTAGTGCCGCGCTGTCCGAATGTATGCGCCAACAGGCCGAGGCGACGTTAGAGCGAGAACGCCTCCAGTTCGAGCGTGAACGAGAGAGGGAACGCATCCATTTCGAGCGCGAGCGCCTCCAGATGGGGGCGGCGGAGAGACAGCGCCAGGAGGCGCTAGAACGTGAACGCCTCCAGATGGGGGCGGCGGAGAGACAGCGCCAGGAGGCGCTAGAACGTGAACGCTTCCAGATGGAGCGCGACCGCCTCCAGATGGAGGGGGCGGAACGCGCGGCGGAGAGACAGATGGAGGGGGCGGAACGCGCGGCGGAGAGGCAGATGGCGAGAGAGCAACTGCACGCAGAGAAGATGGAGGAAATGATGCAGACCATGCGCGACGTGTGCATCAGCAGAACTCCGTCGGCCCGTAGCTCCAGAGCATCATCCGCACGGCCCTCTCGAGTGCCATCTCCTGAACCCCCCGCCGATGGCTCCATGACCCCCGCCATGACTGTCCAACTACAGGCCCAGCTGACCACCTGGAAGGAAGAGGACCAGGGACCCGACCGCTACGCGGCCCAGAGGGAGCCAGCGTCGCTGCCCGGGAGGGGAGCCATCCCCCAAGAGCGTAGCACACCCCTAGGTCCTCCAGTGCACCAAAATGCATGCAGGCCGGACACCCAGACCGTCACTCCAGCCCCGATGATCCACTACAGGATGTTCCCCCAGGTGGAGGGACCCAAGTTCCCCTTCTTCAAGGACGAGGACAGGAGCCAGTATGTGGAGCTACGCATCTGCCTAGACACGCTCTTGGACAACTCCTGCTCAGAGTCCTACAAATATGCGATTCTCCTGCAGCATGTGAGGAACCCCAGAGCCCACAACATGGTACTGGCCCGACCCGCACCGACACCTTACACCAGAGCGCTCGCTGACTTGGATGCCCGCTACGGTCGTCCCTGGAACCACGCCCTTGCTGAACTGCAAGCCCTCGAACAGCAGGCCCCCATCAAGGATGACCGGGCGCTGGATGACTTCGCGCTCCGCGTGCACACCTTGGTTGGGATGCTGAAGACGCAGGGCCCAGCTGGCGCCAGCGAGATCAACAGCACCTCCAACGTAGAGCGGCTGCTCCGCAAGATCCCACGCTTCCGGCAGGAGAGGTTCCGGCGACAGCAGCGCGTTCGTAACCCCGGGAAGTTGGGTCTGAGCATGGCTGCCTTCGCGGCGTTCCTACTGGAGGAAGTGCATGACACCAACGTAGACGCCATGGGTTACGCTGAGCCGAAGAAGGAGAGGGAGAAGGGAGACCGCTGGGACCGGCCGAGCTCGAACAGAGGACGCCCAGTAGGAGTGCTGCACACGGAGGAGGAGCCTCGGAGAGAGAGGAAAGCCCGACCTGAGGGAAAGGATTCCTCTCAACCCCCTCAAAAGGGACGGAGAGGTCCACCGCCATGTCCGTACTGCACCCGCGAGCACTGGTTCAATGAGTGCAGTGACTTCAACAACCTGAGTACCGAGGACAAGCAGAGGTGGCTCGAGGAGCACAAGAGGTGCTGGAACTGTGGGCGCGACCATCTGGCGAAGAACTGCACCTTGAGGAGGAAGTGCAACCGCTGTGAGGAGGTCCACCTCAACATCCTACACGAGGTCTCCCTCGCCAGGTCCACGGAGGGCAACAGAAGCCCTAGGTCCGGTCGCGCACCGGAAGAGGAAACCCCTGTCTACTACCTAGACTCGCCACAGAGCAGCGGCTCCAAGGTCCTACTGAAGGTGGTGAAGGTCCGACTTCACCACAACAACGCTGTGTACGACACGTACGCCGTTCTAGACGACGGGTCGGAACGGACCATCATTCTCCAGGGGCCAGTGCGCCAGTTGGGGCTCCAAGGGACTGCGGAGAAGCTGACTCTGCGCACGATACGTCGCGACCTTAGAGAGGTCACCGGGGCGAGAATCAACTTCTCTATCTCCCCGGCGGGGCGGCCGTCGGACAGATATCGGCTTCGGAATGTCTTCACCGCAGACCAGCTAGCGCTCTCCCGCTACGACTACCCCCTGGAGAGATTACGCGCAAGATATCCCCACCTACGGCGAGTAGACCTACATCCGATAGAAGGAGCGGAGCCAACCCTTCTCATCGGCTCGGACAACGCTGAACTGATCGTGTCGCTCCGTCCTCCGCTGAGAGGACCACGAGGCTGCCCGATGGCTGTTAAGACTGCGCTTGGGTGGGCCCTCCAAGGCGCTACCGAGGGGAGAGATAGAGACGGGAGAGCTACGTCATCCCTCCATGTCCGAACCGAAGAAGCAAACCAACCAACCGTACCGCCGGGAGTGGAATCTATTGCTGCCAGTGCACCTGGAACAGTTAGTACCACAAATGGTTCACCACAGGATGACCAACCAAAGCAGAAGTCTCTGTGGACAGAGCATAAGTCTCTGGATGGGAAGACCTACTTCTACAACACAGAGACTAAACGGTCCTCAGGGGAGAAACCAGACGACCTGAAATCTCCTGCTGAGCAAATGTTGTCTAAGTGCCCGTGGCAGGAGTACAAGTCTGACACGGGAAAGCCTTACTACTACAACTCCCAGACTAAGGAGTCCCGGTGGTGGCGCTACCGTGCCATGGCGGCAACAGCTGTTGCCGAGGAACACCTGCAGGTGGCCATGCACCCTCACGTGGCCGAGGTCAGCATTGACGCACCCGTCAACTCCGTCGAGTACACGTCAGCCATGAAAGTCTCAGCCAGTATTGTAGACGCCTCCAAGGAGGAAAGGCCGGAGTTGGCGAAGAAAACGTACAAGTGGAACCCAAAAGAGGAGGCCAAGCAGGCCTTCAAAGAGCTTCTGCAGGAGAATGGTGGTTCATCCGACGCGTCATGGGAGCAAACCATGAGAATGATCGTCAACGACCCACGCTACAGCGCCCTGCCCAAGCTGAGGGAGAAGAAGCAAGCGTTTAAGGCCTACAAGGCTAAGAAGGAGAAGGAACAAGCCAAGCAGCTCAGGAAGAGGAACTGGGAGGCGCTGAAGAGCATTCTGGACAACATGGCCAACGTCACCTACCGCACCACCTGGTCCGAGGCCCAGCAGTACCTGCTGGACGACCCCACCTTCGCGGAGTACGAGGAGCTGCAGAACATGGACAAGGAAGACGCTCTGATCTGCTTCGAGGAGCACATCCGCGCCCTGGAGAAGGAGGAGAAGCAGAAGACTCTGCTGAGGGAGAGAGACAAGATGTCCGAAGGTGCCGTGGTACTGGTGATCGACCAGTCCCTTCCACGCGCCGCCTGGCAGACAGGCAGAGTGACCAAGGTCCTATCACCTCATACCTCACGCTGCTAGAGCAGCCTAGCCAGTGTGCCTTCTTTAGTTAACTGAAACCGAGGGTTTCATGGGGCGGCTGTTGTGAAGGCCCACAGTTTAGTGCCAGTTTTAGTTTCCCCAAACCAGCCCTATTTTGCCCCTGGTATTTCTTTGTTATTTTCTATACTATTTCTGTACGTTTTATGAAGTGTATGTATTATTCTTGTAATGTTTATGCATATGTTTGATGACGTAGTATATCCGGGGTGTGTCCGTGACCCGGATGCTACGTTCGGTGGTGTATATATAAGAAACGGAAGTAGTCCGCGAGTCAGTGTGTGAGGAGCATCAGAACGAGAGAGACCAAATGAGAGAGAGAGCAACGAAGTCAATCTAAGATGGCGGATTCCGTAACACGCACCCCGTGCTGAAGCGGACCACCAAACGTGATTATCGAGTGTACCACTGTAGCCCGTTTAGTTGTGTTCCCGTTGGACCGCCTTGCCAGCAGCCGGCTGTTCAACGTTGGACCAAGCGAGACGCCAGCTGGACATAATCGTCGCCTCCACGAGCGGACTGCGACCGAACACTGACTCCAGCGGAGCTTCGACGCGGACCACCGGACCTGGGCCCTTCACCTCGTTGTGGACCACGAAGACGGCCCTTTCCCTCCGCGTTGCTACGTCACCCCCCCCTTCCGTCTGCTACCTTCATCGACGCACATGCCATCCAACCAGGCCTCAACGCGCACCACAGCCCTGGACTATAAGCCTGTTCAGGCCAGAGACTATGAGTGAGTGATTGAGTGTGTGTGTGGCCGGCGGTGAGGGAATGTATATATGGGGATGTATACAACCGTCATGTAAATAAATGTGTTGTTCATATGTGATACCGTTACCGTGTGTTAGTTGTTTGTATGCTAATGCTAAGTACAAAGCTAATGCTAATGCTAGTTCCAATGCTAAATGCTAATGCTAATTACAAGGCTAATGCTACTGCTAGTTCCCATGCTAATGCTAACGATAGTAACTGCTAGTCTAACGGTTTGCTGGCGCCCCCTGCCTGTATCCTCCTACACTGCCTATTTAGCTCCATTAGTTAGATAACCAGCCCCTTCCTAAATTATACAGTCCTTTTCAGCTACTCCCTGGTTACAGGTAGTGTTCTAGTAGTCAGGTAGTGTTCTAGTAGTCAGGTAGTGTTCTAGTAGTAGTCAGGTAGTGTTCTTGTATGAATGAATGAATGAATGGTCTTTATTGTCATTGATATAGTACAGGTACCAAACAACGAAATTTGGGAGGGGGGGCTCCCCTGGTGCTAGGAAAAAAAAACTAAAAACAAGAAGGGAAAGAGCTGGTCTACATAAATAAAGGCTATGTACACTATCCACTATACTATACTATACAAATAAAACAATGTGCTGTACTCTATGCTATGCTATACCTATTCTAACATTTCCTATCTCTGAACCTTATGTACCCGAGGGTTGTCATATTGCACATAGTGTTATTGCACATTCATTTAAAGTGTCGCAGTTTGCAGGTTTGAAATGTTCACAGTTGTGTTTCAGTGTTGCACTTGATTTCAATCTAGTAGCTGCCATCAAATTGTCTGGATTGTCCAGGGCCTAGAACCTAGGTCTTTGCTGTGTTCAGGGCCTGAATGGCCCTGGGGTAGAAGCTGAGCTTCAGTCTGTTTGTCCTTGCGAACATGGTCCTGAACCGCCTGTCCGAGGGCAGCCGAGCAAAGTGTTCGTACCCAGGGTGGGATGGGTCTCTGGAGATCTTGGAGGCCTTCCTGAGGCAGCGTGTGTTGTACAGCTCTTCCAAAGAGGGGAGGGGGGCGCCGGTGATCTTCTGGGCCGATCTCACGACTCTCTGTAGCGCATTCCTCTCTGCGGCTGTGCAGCTAAAGAACCACACCCAGATGCAGTAGGTGAGGATGCTCTCCACTGCGCAGCGGTAGAAGGTCACCAGCATCTCCTGTCCGATGTGGTCTTTCCTGAGGACTCTCAGGAAGTAGAGCCGCTGTTGTGCCTTCTTGATGATGGCTGCTGTGTTGATCTTCCAGGACAGGTCATCCTGTATGTGCACCCCCAGGAATCGGAGGGGGGTGGACGAGCAGGGGCTGGACCTCAGATTTTTTCCTCCTGAAGTCCACGATGATTTCCTGGGTCTTTGACTGGTTCAGCAGCAGGTTGTTAACCTTGCACAGCTTGCCCAGCTGCTCCACCTCATCCCTGTACGCCGCCTCGTCCCCCCCCGAGATGCAGCCCCCCACGGTGGTGTCGCTGGGGGGACCCAGTGCTGAGTCTGAGGGCTGTGTAGGTGTGGGAGCCCACCCGCACCCTCTGGGGGCGGTCAGACAGAAAGTCCTTGATCCATGCACATATAGAGTGTGATAGTCCCAGGTCTAGTAGTTTGGTCACTAGCCTGTCTGGAAGGATGGTGTTGAAGGCAGAGCTGAAGTCCACAAAGAGCAGTCTCGCGTATCTGTTTCCCCTCTCCAGGTGGGATAGAGTGGAGTGGAGAGTCGTCGCGATGGAGTCCTCTGTGGACCTGTGGGCTCTGTAGGCGAACTGGTATGGATCCAGGTTGGGCGGGAGGCGTGTGACTATGTGGGCCCGGACTAGTTTCTCGAAGCACTTCATGATGATTGGTGTGAGTGCCACCGGGCGGTAGTCGTTTAGGCAGCTCACCGTGGTTTTCTTCGGGACTGGGATGATAGTTGAGGTTTTCAGGCAGGGTGGGATGGTGGCCTGGGACAGGGACTGGTTGAAGATGTTGGTGAAAACCCCGGCCAGCTGGTCGGCGCAGTCCCTCAGCACCCGTCCCAGGACGCCATCCGGCCCTGAGGCTTTCCTGGGGTCCACCGCCTTCAGCACGCGTCTCACTTCATGCTCTGTGAGGGTGAGGCTGCTGAGAGCTGGAGAGAGTGGTGTTTGTGTTGTGGTTACCTCCGTTCGCCCCTTGTCGAACCGGGCGTAGAAGGAGTTCAGCTTTTCCGCCAGCAGGGGGTCGTCCTCCGCGTCTGTGAGCCTGTTGGCTCTGAAGTTTGTCATGTGCTGAACCCCCTGCCACACCCGCCTGGAGTCGTTGCTCAGGAAGCATTCCTCAATCTTCTCTCTGTGGTCTGCCTTGGCCTCCCGGATGCCGCGCTTTAGGTTAGCCCTGGTGGTGCTGTACAGCAGTGTGTCCTTCCCTGAGAAGGTGTTGTCCCTCTCCTTTTTGTTTTTGGACCTTCCCAGTCATCCATGGCTTCGTGTTGGGGTAGACCCGGACCCGTTTGTCCACGGTGGCTGAGTTGGTGCAGTTCACTATGTGGTTCAGAACCGACAACGTGAACTGTTCCAGGTCCTCATGCTCATATTCCTGCCATGAGGTGTCATTCAGGCAGATCTGCAGTGGAGTGGACCCTGCTGGCCAGGTTCTGACAGTCTTAGTGGTGATGGGAGCACTTTTCCTCATGGGAGTGTAGGCTGGGATCAGGAGGATTGACACATGGTCAGACATGCCTAGATGAGCTAGCGGTCTAGCCTTGTAAGCAAGCTTGATGTTGGTGTATACCTTATCCAGTGTTTTTTCTCCTCTTGTTGCACATTTAACATGCTGATAGAACTTCGGTAGTACTACCTTCAGGTCAGCATGATTGAAATCCCCCGCGATGATGTGCACTGCCTGTGGGTCCGCGCTCTGTCCACTACTGATGACGTCATGTAGCCGCGCCAATGCTAAGCTAGGTTCTAGTAGTTCTAGTAGTAGTCAGGTAGTGTTCTAGTAGTAGTCAGGTAGTGTTCTAGTAGTAGTCAGGTAGTGTTCAAGTAGTCAGGTAGTGTGCAGGTAGTCATAATACATATTATTCTTGTAGTGAGAGTGTGGATGGTTTGGGGGAGATCTCCATAATGAGTGTGGACATGTGTGTGTGAATGTTTGCATGTCTGTGTTGTTTGTACGCACCCCTGCATTGATTAAATGTCGTTTAGGTAACTCCATAGGTCTTCTTACAGCCAGAATATGTATTTAAAATACAAATGACATATTAGTAAGGTATGAGATACGTAGTATCTGTAGAGATGAGATGAAGTCAGATACAAAGGTACATTTACAGATGGATTATGCCATGCTGTGTACTTTGTGTGTGTGTGAGTGACTGAGTGACTGAGTGACTGAGTGACTGAGTGAGTAAACAGTCACCGGTCCTTAGTAGCCCTTGTTCATCAGCCTGGTTACTTGCTGGAGGAGGAGGTAGCTGTTGTTTGGTTACTTGGTGGAGGAGGAGGTAGCTGTTGTTTGGTTACTTGGAGGAGGAGGTATCTGTTGTTTGGTTACTTGGTGGTGGAGGAGGTAGCTGTTGTTTGGTTACTTGGTGGAGGAGGAGGTAGCTGTTGTTTGGTTACTTGGAGGAGGAGGTATCTGTTGTTTGGTTACTTGGAGGAGGAGGAGGTATCTGTTGTTTGGTTACTTGGTGGAGGAGGTAGCTGTTGTTTGGTTACTTGGTGGAGGAGGAGGTATCTGTTGTTTGGTTACTTGGTGGAGGAGGAGGTATCTGTTGTTTGGTTACTTGGTGGTGGAGGAGGTAGCTGTTGTTTGGTTACTTGGAGGAGGAGGAGGTAGCTGTTGTTTGGTTACTTGGTGGAGGAGGAGGTATCTGTTGTTTGGTTACTTGGAGGAGGAGGAGGTAGCTGTTGTTTGGTTACTTGGTGGAGGAGGAGGTAGCTGTTGTTTGGTTACTTGGTGGAGGAGGAGGTAGCTGTTGTTTGGTTACTTGGAGGAGGAGGTATCTGTTGTTTGGTTACTTGGAGGAGGAGGAGGTAGCTGTTGTTTGGTTACTTGGTGGAGGAGGAGGTATCTGATGTTTGGTTACTTGGTGGAGGAGGAGGTAGTGGTTGTTTGGTTACTTGGTGGAGGAGGAGGTATCTGTTGTTTGGTTACTTGGAGGAGGAGGAGGTAGCTGTTGTTTGGTTACTTGGTGGAGGAGGAGGTAGCTGTTGTTTGGTTACTTGGTGGAGGAGGAGGTAGCTGTTGTTTGGTTACTTGGTGGAGGAGGAGGTATCTGTTGTTTGGTTACTTGGTGGAGGAGGAGGTATCTGTTGTTTGGTTACTTGGTGGAGGAGGAGGTATCTGTTATTTGGTTACTTGGTGGTGGAGGAGGTATCTGTTGTTTGGTTACTTGGTGGAGGAGGAGGTGGCTGTTGTTTGGTTACTTGGTGGAGGAGGAGGTATCTGTTGTTTGGTTACTTGGTGGAGGAGGAGGTATCTGTTGTTTGGTTACTTGGTGGTGGAGGAGGTATCTGTTGTTTGGTTACTTGGTGGAGGAGGAGGTAGCTGTTGTTTGGTTACTTGGTGGAGGAGGAGGTATCTGTTGTTTGGTTACTTGGTGGAGGAGGAGGTAGCTGTTGTTTGGTTACTTGGTGGAGGAGGAGGTAGCTGTTGTTTGGTTACTTGGTGGTGGAGGAGGTATCTGTTGTTTGGTTACTTGGTGGAGGAGGAGGTAGCTGTTGTTTGGTTACTTGGTGGAGGAGGAGGTATCTGTTGTTTGGTTACTTGGTGGAGGAGGAGGTAGCTGTTGTTTGGTTACTTGGTGGTGGAGGAGGTATCTGTTGTTTGGTTACTTGGTGGAGGAGGAGGTAGCTGTTGTTTGGTTACTTGGTGGAGGAGGTAGCTGTTGTTTGGTTACTTGGTGGAGGAGGAGGTATCTGTTGTTTGGTTACTTGGTGGAGGAGGTAGCTGTTGTTTGGTTACTTGGTGGAGGAGGAGGTAGCTGTTGTTTGGTTACTTGGTGGAGGAGGAGGTAGCTGTTGTTTGGTTACTTGGTGGAGGAGGAGGTATCTGTTGTTTGGTTACTTGGTGGAGGAGGAGGTATCTGTTGTTTGGTTACTTGGTGGTGGAGGAGGTAGCTGTTGTTTGGTTACTTGGTGGAGGAGGAGGTATCTGTTGTTTGGTTACTTGGTGGAGGAGGAGGTATCTGTTGTTTGGTTACTTGGTGGAGGAGGAGGTATCTGTTGTTTGGTTACTTGGTGGTGGAGGAGGTAGCTGTTGTTTGGTTACTTGGTGGAGGAGGAGGTAGCTGTTGTTTGGTTACTTGGTGGAGGAGGAGGTAGCTGTTGTTTGGTTACTTGGTGGAGGAGGAGGTATCTGTTGTTTGGTTACTTGGTGGAGGAGGAGGTATCTGTTGTTTGGTTACTTGGTGGAGGAGGAGGTAGCTGTTGTTTGGTTACTTGGTGGAGGAGGAGGTAGCTGTTGTTTGGTTACTTGGTGGTGGAGGAGGTAGCTGTTGTTTGGTTACTTGGTGGAGGAGGAGGTATCTGTTGTTTGGTTACTTGGTGGAGGAGGAGGTAGCTGTTGTTTGGTTACTTGGAGGAGGAGGTATCTGTTGTTTGGTTACTTGGTGGTGGAGGAGGTAGCTGTTGTTTGGTTACTTGGTGGTGGAGGAGGTATCTGTTGTTTGGTTACTTGGTGGAGGAGGAGGTATCTGTTGTTTGGTTACTTGGTGGAGGAGGAGGTATCTGTTGTTTGGTTACTTGGTGGAGGAGGAGGTAGCTGTTGTTTGGTTACTTGGTGGAGGAGGAGGTATCTGTTGTTTGGTTACTTGGTGGTGGAGGAGGTAGCTGTTGTTTGGTTACTTGGTGGAGGAGGAGGTAGCTGTTGTTTGGTTACTTGGTGGAGGAGGAGGTAGCTGTTGTTTGGTTACTTGGTGGAGGAGGAGGTAGCTGTTGTTTGGTTACTTGGTGGAGGAGGTATCTGTTGTTTGGTTACTTGGTGGAGGAGGAGGTAGCTGTTGTTTGGTTACTTGGTGGTGGAGGAGGTATCTGTTGTTTGGTTACTTGGTGGAGGAGGAGGTATCTGTTGTTTGGTTACTTGGTGGAGGAGGAGGTAGCTGTTGTTTGGTTACTTGGTGGAGGAGGAGGTAGCTGTTGTTTGGTTACTTGGTGGAGGAGGAGGTATCTGTTGTTTGGTTACTTGGTGGAGGAGGAGGTAGCTGTTGTTTGGTTACTTGGTGGAGGAGGAGGTAGCTGTTGTTTGGTTACTTGGTGGAGGAGGAGGTATCTGTTGTTTGGTTACTTGGTGGAGGAGGAGGTAGCTGTTGTTTGGTTACTTGGTGGAGGAGGAGGTATCTGTTGTTTGGTTACTTGGTGGAGGAGGAGGTATCTGTTGTTTGGTTACTTGGTGGAGGAGGAGGTATCTGTTGTTTGGTTACTTGGTGGAGGAGGAGGTAGCTGTTGTTTGGTTACTTGGTGGAGGAGGAGGTATCTGTTGTTTGGTTACTTGGTGGAGGAGGAGGTATCTGTTGTTTGGTTACTTGGTGGAGGAGGAGGTAGCTGTTGTTTGGTTACTTGGTGGAGGAGGTAGCTGTTGTTTGGTTACTTGGTGGAGGAGGAGGTAGCTGTTGTTTGGTTACTTGGTGGAGGAGGAGGTATCTGTTGTTTGGTTACTTGGAGGAGGAGGAGGTATCTGTTGTTTGGTTACTTGGTGGTGGAGGAGGTATCTGTTGTTTGGTTACTTGGTGGAGGAGGAGGTATCTGTTGTTTGGTTACTTGGTGGAGGAGGAGGTATCTGTTGTTTGGTTACTTGGTGGAGGAGGTAGCTGTTGTTTGGTTACTTGGTGGAGGAGGAGGTATCTGTTGTTTGGTTACTTGGTGGTGGAGGAGGTATCTGTTGTTTGGTTACTTGGTGGAGGAGGTATCTGTTGTTTGGTTACTTGGTGGTGGAGGAGGTAGCTGTTGTTTGGTTACTTGGTGGAGGAGGAGGTATCTGTTGTTTGGTTACTTGGTGGAGGAGGAGGTATCTGTTGTTTGGTTACTTGGTGGTGGAGGAGGTAGCTGTTGTTTGGTTACTTGGTGGAGGAGGAGGTATCTGTTGTTTGGTTACTTGGTGGAGGAGGAGGTATCTGTTGTTTGGTTACTTGGTGGAGGAGGTAGCTGTTGTTTGGTTACTTGGTGGAGGAGGAGGTAGCTGTTGTTTGGTTACTTGGTGGAGGAGGAGGTATCTGTTGTTTGGTTACTTGGTGGAGGAGGAGGTAGCTGTTGTTTGGTTACTTGGTGGAGGAGGAGGTATCTGTTGTTTGGTTACTTGGTGGAGGAGGAGGTAGTGGTTGTTCAGCCTCCGGGTTCTGGCCCCAAGGCTGCAGTACCAGCAGCAGCTCCAACCGTCTGTGGTTGGGCTGCTGGGGTCTTTGATAATCCTCTGAGATTAGCCGACACATGTGTGTCGTATGTGCGTATGTGTGCATGTGTGTATGTGTGTGCGTGTGTGCGTGCGTGTGGCGTGCGTGCGTGCGTGCATGCGTGCGTGCATGCGTGCATGTGTGCATGCGTGCATGTGCGTGTGTGCATGTCTGTGTGGTGTGTGTATGTGTGTATGTGTGTGTGTGTGTGTGTGTGTGGGTGGGTGTGTTGTTGTCTATGCGTGGTGTGCCAAATGTGAGAGACCATTGAAATCTGTCAATATAGTTGATCCCTTGATAGTCTCTTGACAGCCAAGCTGTTGTTTTTTTACAGCAACGTCACCTCTTTGTAGGGTGATTTTTATCACGATTGATTTCTTGGCTGTTTTAAATTAAAGTCAGCATTTTCTTTTTTCAGCAATTCTTTGTTAATAAATCAACATAATTTTGAATATAAAGCAGAAACGCAGGGCTCCTAGCATAGCCAACAAGCCTCGAGCCCCACCGTGAGATACGGGTGGAATAAATTACCTCAATTAGTGTAATAACAAAAACAAATTACTTTGCATTAGGCACAATACTAAACAAGCGTAACAGCAAGTTAATGGTGTGTTGCCTATTTGAACGATCTACAAATGTATTGAGGATGTATTTGGACATTTTTAATGACTACGATAATGGACAAATTTGGGAGGAAATAATTCACAAAACTCTCCTTGGAAGCTGCGATGTGAAGTGCCACACACAGGAAGTAGGAAGTGAAGCCAAAGTGAATTTTCAGTGCAGATGCATTCTGGGTGCTCTGACCCCATTAGGCCCTTCTGTCAGAGAAGCTCTGGAATAACACAATCTTAGGAGACGACAGTCGCATTTCGATGTGTGAAAATAACAAAACGGAATGAAATCTGTTTTTTGGGGGCGGAGAAAAAGCAATTTTTCAGGAGAAGATGGTGCATGTCATAACATGTTTCTCTACAGAACAATTTTTACAATATTTTACGACTATAGGATGTCACACTCTTACAGGCCTGAGATTGATTGATGGCATCCCACAAGAGAAAGGATCTCCATCGCGATCTCATCCTCCTCCTCCTCCTCCTCCTCACCTTTTTATCTCTGATCAAAAGAAAAGGTCTGTTCAATGCCTCGTCCATAGTTAGTCTCCATTGTGCAACACATTGGCATTTAAGGAAGTGACCCGAAGCGCTCGGTAAAGAGGGTGTGAAGGCACTGTGTCATTCCAAAGAGCAGCCTGAGGGGGAGGGGGGGGGGGGGGGTTGGGGGGAGGAGGGGGGTGGTGGTAAGCTGCCTACTATAAAGTCTGTGCAAGGAAGAAGTCTGACCTTTAACAATTACCACGGGACGATCGGAGCCTTTCAATTCATCTTCGGAAAAGAGCCTTATCCCTCTGTTCCACGCCTGAGACACTCGATACTGCTGTCCTATTGTCAAGAATATTCTGTTAGTAGTTGCACATTTTACTGGATAGGGGGGAGGGGGGGGCGGGGGGGGTGTTGTCAAGGTAACCACCCACATGAAATCTTTCTTTTTTTCCCACTTTTTCCTACCAAGTTTTTCGGCTGTTTTCTCAGAGCATACAAGCCTAATGAGAGTCAAGAAGATGAGCTCAAAGACATATACCCTCACTGAAGACTTTAGGACCACAGACCACTGTATGTAATGTAATACTGGGTAGGGCCTCCCTTTGCTCTCAAAAACAGCCTCAATTCTTCATGACATTGATTCCACAAGATGGTGGAAACATTCGTTTGAGATTCTGGTCCATGATGACATGCTTGCATCACGCAATTCCTTGAAAGATTTTTCAGGTTCACTTTCAAGCTGTGAATCTCCAGATCTACCACATCCCAAAGGTGTTCTATTGAGATTCAGATCCGGTGACTGGGAAGGCCACTGAAGAACACTGAATTCATTGTCATGTTCATGAAACGAGTTTGAGACGACTTTTGCTTTGTGACATGGTGCATTACCATGCTGGAAGTAGCCATTAGAAGATGGGTACATTGTGGCCATGAAGGGATGCACATGGTCAGCAACAACACTCAAACATGCTGTGGCATTTAAGCGATGATTGATTGGTATTAACGGACCCAAAGGGTGCCAAGAAAACATTCCCCACATCATTACACCGCCTCCACCAGCTTTGACTGGAGACAGGTGTGCTGGTGTTCCTAATAAAGTGTTCAGCGAGTGTATAATAGAGATCTCAATCCTAAATACGTAGATAGCACAGGTAAGAAACCAGGGTTCTCCCCAAAGAATGTAAGAGCGGCGCTGTTTAAAAAAAAAAATGTTTTATTGCTCATTTTCTAACATTTAAACAAGACATACATTTAAGGACATTAAAAAAGACAATACTACAAAACTGCAAAAAACGGAAATACAGATAACACAGAGAGGGGGGGGCGGTGTAAGGCTGACACCCAGAACCATTATACATCCATCATATTTCACAACAAATTAAACCCACATATAGTCGTGATAGAGTAACTATCTTCGATCGCCAATGACAGCGAAAGTGAGGGCATTATAATGTTCCTCAGGTAATTCAGCATTTTAGAAGTATGTTCAGGTTTTGTCAGGTTTGATTATATAATCCAATGACACTTTGCTCAAAAATCCTTGGGAGAACCTTGAGCACTAATGTCCTGCTATTATTCGGGTGCTTATCTGTCCCTGTCAATTGGGGTTGAGGTTTATACAACGTATCTGGATCTAGACGACCAATAGCGGCTCAACTTTTGAGTCCTTCTGAGGTCTGAAGATATACGGGCGTCAGAGCGGACTGCCCCTTTATCTCTGGAGCTGCCAAAGCGGTTCTGCCAAGTTCCCCCCCGCCCAACCCACCGCATTCAAAGATCACGATGACTATTCTATTCCAGTAACTCCCGTGGAGGCAAGAGAATGCCGAAAACAACCGCGCACATTGACTGCCACTGCCTTTGAACCGCATAATGAAACAAGACTCCTTGATGTTTTAATGAAAGAAACAATTTAGTATTCTGTTTCTCTTTCCGCGGCTGCTTGGGATGGTAAAAAAACCCTGGAAAAAAGGAATCTCCTTTAATCTTTTTTATGCTTGGGCGGGAAGGGCCGCCTCATGCATTTCAATGAGACTATCCTCCGGGGTCACGTGGGTTCTTTAGATGCATCAGTAGGCCCGTAGGTGAAGGGCAGACATATTTCAGGGGATAAGTAGGAGCCGTAGACCATCATTCTTGGAGAGGCTTTCTCCCTCTCTCCCTCTCTCCTCTCTCCTCTCTCAGACTCTCTTCACTGCCCTCAGTGTTGTGGATACGGACACAGATGACCAGTCTTTCGCTATGCACCTCTTATCTGTAATGTAAATAGCATGCGGTTTAATACGACCCCTTGATCTGTAGTGCAAGTAGCATAGCACACAGTTTATACGACCGTTCTTAGAGAGCTTTCTCCTCCTCTCTCTCCTCTCTTCACTTCTTCGCTATGCATCTCTTATGGAGGCTGGTGGAGGTAGAAATCGGAGGACGGGCTCACTGTGATGCATGGAATGGAATAAGTATGGTCTAACCCTGACCGTAACCCCACCCCCCGTCCCCCGGACATTGAGTGCTTGGGTCACATGCTTCTGGCAAAATAGCACACAATTTATATGACCCATGATCTGTCGTGCACACAATTGTGACACGGTCTGGTCATTTGGGCCACAAGTCGGCAGCCAATCGAAAT
>NC_137687.1:22512342-22516608 GCF_963989245.1 Nansenia antarctica
CCTAATGAATGAGTCAGTCGACTGCACAGCATCAAATAGTACTTCCTTTCTCCATCTGTCTGTAGAGTCATTTCAGATGGCCATATGGTGTTGGGAGCTGATGTCGAATTTATATACAATAAGACCCTGCTGTCTGCTCACACGTATCACCATCACAGTCACCCTGGAGCATTAGCTTTTCTCCCCCTAACAAAATATATAGTTCACAGAATCAAGCATCGAATCAATATAAAGGAGGAACAACCATAATCCTCTAATCCCTAATCTCTCTCTGTCTGTCCCCTTGTCTGAATGCTGATACTCTCAGAGCACTGGGTTTAATGCACTTATCTGTGTAGGTGCAAGATGCCGGGTGATTTGCACTGCAGGCAATCACACTAGGTTGATGTCAGGGCGGTGTTGTTAGGAGTGTTGTTGTGCTAGTGTGTGAACGGCACACTCCCGTGACTTATATACTTAACTGGGACGTGCGTAATGCATTTTCGCGAGGAGATGCGGCCCCTCCGAAAAAATGGGGCAAATCTTTATTTTATAAAGAGAGAAAAAAAAGAAGAAGAAGAAGAAGAAGAAGAAAAGGGGAAAAAGGACGCCGCTGACGACGCGCGTGCTCGTCCTGTACGTCAACATCTGATACAATTATTTCGGGCTCTTCAAGCAGTAATAACATGTGCGCTTGTTATCTCGACTCCACGCTGCAAATCCTTTAAGTGCACCACTTCATCACATGCTTAAAGCAATGTAGAGAGAGTATGTGGAGATGTGTGTGGGGGGGAGGGGGGGGGGGAGAGAGAGAGAGAGAGGGGGGGGAGAGAGGGAGAGAGTATGTGGTGATGTGTGGGGGGGGTGGTGAGATGGAGGAGAAAGAGAGAGAGGGGGGGGGGGAGAGAGGAGAAAGAGAGAGTATGTGGTGATGTGTGGGGGGGGGGTGGAGAGATGGAGGAGAAAGAGAGAGAGAGGGGGGGGGAGAGAGGGGGAGAAAGAGAGAGCAAAAACAGAAAGAAAGAGAGAGAAAGAGAGAGAGAGGTCCTCTGTGGCTCAGTTGGTAGAGCACGGCGCTGACAACACTTAGGTTGTGGGTTTGATTCCCACTGGGACCATATATACTGAAAAATGTATGTATGCTCTCACTGCAGTAAGTAAGTGGCTTCGGATGAGAGTGTCAGCTAAAATGGCATGTAGGAATAAGACAAAGAGGGGGAAAGAGAAAGATTACGCATCCAATCAATTCCGCTTCAGCAGTCAGCAGTGGCTGTTTCTTTGTGTGCAGAGATTTGTTTACAGAGATTCAAGTTTCCTTCTGTGAACCTGAAGTAGCCACTCAGGACCAGGGTAAAGGATGTTGTATGGATACGTATGTATGTATACGTATGTATGTAAACTCAAAAAACTCCAACGCCAACAGAAGACTTTGGCACGTTTTCTTGGGCCGCTACCCACACGTTTAGCTGTGTTGCTCATTCCACGAATGCATGATCCTTACAAGTTGTACCTTGTTGTAAAGGTGACTAATCAGGCTTTTCCAACTATATAAAAGACAATAACAATTGGTATTATTAAAGGGGAGGAATAATCGACCGAAATAACGTTTCCTAACTTTTTTTGAGGAGTTTATGTTCGAAAAGTGTTTTTCATTTTATTGTTCCCATGATCTAATGTATCAGAATCAGAATATTGTTTTATTGCCAAGTATATTCGCACATACAGGAAATTAACTTGGTGTGATTGGTGCATGAGACATAAGACACAGACAACAATATACCTAACAACAATGTAATAAACAACACTATATGAAAGTGGCAGTAGAGCAATAAGAATGAAAATTAGAGTATGTAAAACTACTATAGATTTCATTGTCAGTTGTGTGTTTGTGTGCGTTTGTGCGTGTGCGTGCGTGCGTGCGTGTGTGTGTGCGTGTGACAGTGCGTGTTAAATAATAGGAGTAACCTGTAATGACAGTAACCTGTAATGACAGTAACCTGAACCAATGGATGGCTGAAACCAAATACTTATTCCAAAGCGCTTTACAACGGCCTCTCATTCACCCATTCACACACATTCACACACCAATGGCGGCAAGCTACCATGCAAGGCGCCGGCCCGCTCATTGGGAGCAATTTGCCGTTAAGTGTCTTACCCAAGGACACTCCGACATGTGGCAGCCGGGGGCTCGAACCGCCGACCGCCAACCTTGCGATCATTAGACGCCGGCTCTACCTCCTGTGCTCTGAAACAGTAGAAGAGTTACTGAAACAACAGAAGTAAAAGTCTCGCTGTGTGTCACATTGATCCTAAGCTCCCCCCCCCTCCAGTCGTCGCCATCGCCGGTTCTTGACAGTCTCATCCATCAGACTTTTAAATTGAAATAAAGGGGCCTTGATCCCCGTTCCTTGTTTAATTCCAAATGGCTGTGAAGCGAAGGCGGGGGGGGGGGGGGGTAAAGGCCAGTCCTCTGGAGGCCCCGGGGGCTAATAGTCCCCGTCCTCCTTTTGTAGTTTTCACTTAATAGCGGGTACTATCACCATCATGGCTGGGGCACTTAACCTAATCCAACAGTTTGTAACAAACGGAGAGAGAGCAATCGCACACTATTGATTGGAGGCACAGGGAGGCTGGCGGGTGGAGGGAGGGAGGACAGGCTGGGGGGGGGGGGGGGCTGTGGCGCCGTCTAATGATCGCAAGGTCAGAAGATCGGCGGCTCGAGCCCCAGCTGGCCATATGTCGAAGTGTCCTTGGCAAGACGCTGAACCCCTATTAGCGATGCGTGAGATGGCCCTGGTGTTTAGTGCTGTGACAGTGAGGCTTACAGTGTGTTACAGTGAGGCTGTCCTCCGATTTCTACCTCCGCCAGCCTCCACTGCCCTGACTGCTGTTTTCACTCTTCAGACACAACACATTATATTATTGAGTCATATTCATTGTATTATTAGATTCGATTAGATTAGATTAGATTCAACTTTATTGTCATCGCAGAGTACAAGTACTATACAACGAAATGCAGTTTAGCATCCAACCAAAAATGCAAATAGTGATATGAGAACATGATATACATAAAACAAGGATGTACTGTGTACGGTAGTATTTGGAACTTGGAACTTTTTTACTTATTGAGCCTGCACTGTTTTATTTATTTACTGAATGTTTTCTGTCTGCCCTAACTAAGCTGTTTGACAACAAATGTCCCCATTGGGGACAATAAAGGTTTTCATCATCGTAAACATCAGTAGTGCAAAGGTCATAGAGTGATCACATTAACCAGGGATGTGCAGCCATCATAGTATTGTCATTGTCATTGCCATAGTATCCCAGAGTGGGGGGGGGGGGATACTGAGAGTCATAGTCAAGTGTGTGTGTGTGGGGGGGGTTGGGGGGGTGGGCAATAGTTTAGCGGGGTGTGTGGAGGGGGGGGTTGTTTATAGAGTGTAGAGTGACAGCTCTGAATATGATCGAGTGCGTTTAGGCTTGGAAATGTAAAGAATGAAAGGGTGTTGCTCCAGTCAAGGTATCATTCATTAGTCCTACCTTAATTAGTTAATCCCTTCTGAGCCGACCAGAGTCCACTTAAACCAATTCAATTAATGACTTACTATTTAACAACAGTGTAATCACTAGAGTAATACAGGGCACAGGCATAAGAGTGAAGTTAATGTGAAGTGTTTCCAGGGATTACGTGTTTTCTCCTAGAACGCCACGTTAAAACCGTCCAGCGGGCATGAATAGGAATGAGCTTGAAGCACTCTGAGATACGAGAGAGAGACTGACATGAGGAATTGGCTGGAAGACTGGGAGGTCGGAGGGCAGGAAGCAGTATTTAACCCAACTTCCTGTGAGGGAAAAGGTCACTGCCAGAGTCTATCCCTATTGTTGTGTTGTCCTGACCTTCTCTTTTTCTCATTATCTTGTTGGCTTCTTTTTTTTTTGGGCCCACTAAATCATGCAATTGAATACAAATTGATTTGGCTTTTGTTGGCGCAGCCTCAAGACCATTGTAGGTGAGTGCCAAGGTAAGGTAACGTATTGCTTTTGAGCAGGGCTGTACGGTTTCGGGAGATAAGAATTATAGCTTATAGAATTTATAATAGACGCATTTTTCACGAGAGCAGACCTGCTCATTGGGCAGAGAAAATACAGCCGATGCATTTTCTCAGCGAGGGCCCGGGTATGCGGCTTGTTAGAGATAGCCGCTGCTCTGCTTCCTATCGTTTTTTCCCTCCTCTCAAACACAAACACCAATTATTTGTTCGTGTGATTTACGAGTCCCTGCCCTTT
>NC_137687.1:22521808-22576808 GCF_963989245.1 Nansenia antarctica
AATAGATACATGGTCAGTTGTCTGTTACGGTGAAATGCCTCAGTTTTGGACACATCAATTGTCAGAATTGTTGTTTTTTCATTGAGGCTGAGGAGGCGCAGGCAGCATACTCTAGCATGAGGACACTGTGGAGTTACTCAACCTCACACAGCTTCAGCTTGAAAAGTTACACTTAGGAAACAAAGGATCCTTTTCCTTTCAAGACTTTCCATAAGCAAAACATAGGTATTATGGATGTGTTCTGTACATATTCAATTTTGTATTTCTCTATGATAAAAATGGACTTGTTCCACACCAATGTAACAAGCTAAATAGTCATTCTGGTTGTGGTATCTTATGTTGCTTGTATGATTACAGAATGACAATAATGCTGTGCAGTTTCTCTATGGCAAACTGTATTTAGCTTCAGAAAAAGGCCTGCCATATTATGATATATTTCCTTTTATGTTGTTAACTTTCTCTTTTGATTTTGGGATTTGGAAAAACCACAGTTTTGAAACTGACACCAATGAATGATATGCTTTCCTTTTCTGTTTTTGTGAGGATGTGTTCTTTTCAGTTTTCAATCATTTCAGTTTAATGGTGTGTGTATACATATATATATATATACTTGAATCCAATGTTCCGTATATGAAAGACAAATTTAATATGTGTCCATGTTTCTAAATAGGATTAGTAATTTGTTGATGATGAACATGTAGTTATCCATGGGAGCAAATGGCTGCACCATGCAAGTCATGACCACTAGAGAAAAATGTTTTTAAAAAAAGGGTTTAATATGATGGTCATTTTGTGCATTTATTGTACCTTTCAGATTACAAAAAGAGTAATTGGTTGGGAGGGCAGAGTAGAGTATGTGGTTTCTAATAGAATTTAAAAAAAAAAAAACATTTCCCTAACTGGACATAATACAGCGTTATAGGCGCCTTGGGTTGAATGCCAAAATAAATGGTAAACATTTTGTCATCCTTGAGATAAAACGTGGGTCAGTTTGACCCTCCATTTTGACCTTGTGTGACACTTGTGTTCAGAAAAAATCGAACTTTAATGGTACTGTACTGTCGACATGTAAGTAATACTTAAGTCCTTTACCCATAAAAGACTTAGATTCACAGTGTTCCGTCTGCTTTGAAACCCATGACTGAACGTTATCTGACAGGTGAGGCCGCCGGAGGTAGGAATCAGAGGCCCGGCTCATTGTGACGCATGGAGCGGAACACGGAACACGGAATGGTATCAAACACATTTTCCGTTCCATGCGATGCCATGGTGCTGAAGGCTGCATGCCGACAGTCCAGAACGGTGTCCTCTCCTTTCTCTTCTTCATCTTCTCTGATCTGAACACATGGGATGTTGTGAAAGTAGCATAGTTGATAGCTACCAAATATTTGCTTTCACCCGTCCTGTTGTTTTTCGACATCAATGCGTAACGATGGGGAGGGGATAAGGCGAGGAGGAACGCTCTCTGACCCAAACCTCAAAGGTCTTTCCTTGATTAACTTCAAGTCCTCTCTCCTCACCTCCATCTCCAAAGGCATTGGAGGAGAATGTTCTAGGGGAGGGACCTCAGAGCTTCTCCTCCAATGAACATTGAAGAAGGTGGTGAGGATAGAGGAAGTGAGGAAATCTCTCTCTCTCTCTCTCTCTCTCTCTCTCTCTCTCTCTCTCTCTCTCTCTCTCTCTCTCTCTCTCTCTCTCTCTCTCTCTCTCTCTCTCTCTCTCTCTCTCTCTCTCTCTCTCTCTCTCTCTCTCTCTCTCTCTCTCTCTCTACCACTGGCGGACTCAAGGGGGGTTCGCGATCGCCCCTCCTGGTGCCCCCACGGTTGAAAAACGTCTCTCTTAAGTGCCCTTTTGAGTGGCAAAAATGCCCTTTTGAGTGGTGAAAATGAGAGGATGTGCCCTATCGGTGCCCCTCCAATGGTCTAAACTTGACCATGTGCCCCCACAGTTGAAAAACATTGCACTAAAGTGCCCTTTTGAGTGGCACAATTAGAGGATGTGCCCTATTGGCTGCCCTTCCAATGGTCTAAACTTGACCATGTGCACTGATGGGGTCCCATGTTGTGCAGTAGATCCCCTTTTTGTCTTTTCGCCCCTGCCCTTCAAACAGCCTGAGTCCGCCACTACTCTCTATCTCTGCGTCATTTCTGCTTGGCCAGCTACCTGTTAGCACTCTCTGATTGATACATCGGGCCTGTGGAGAATACTCTCCTTAAAAGGATACTTCACTTTTTTACATCTTAGATTCAGATGGTTCCTTACCCTGACAGTAGTCCATGGGTCAGGAGAAACTGGATGTACTTTCAGGGGGTTTGTCCACAAATGTTGAATTTTGTCTCTTGATCCCATTCATACCCATTGATTTTTGTTTGTTAGCAGTAGCTAAAGTTGAATCTGAAGTCAGAGGTGGCTATTTGAACAACTCTGAACGGTGGATTACAGTTTCTCCTGGGGGGGTATTCCATCAACGTCGCTAAAGGAAAATCCAGGCTTATTTTGATCAATCTCGCGAGACCTATCGAAAAAAGGCTGGATTTTCTTTTATAAGTCTCACAGAATTTCTCAAAAATAAGCCTGGATTTTCCTTAAGCAATGTTGATGGAATACCCCCCTGGCCCAGGGTAAGGAACCATCTGAACCATAAGGTGTAAAAAAAAAAAAAAAAGTGAATTCTGTATCCCTTTAAGAAGCTAATAAACTGTCTGCTATCTTAGACAACGGAGTGTATCAGATCCACAGTGTGTTTACATGTGAAGGAAGGCGTGTGTGTACTATTGTACCCGTCCTTACCTGTCATAGCCAACTGGGCAAAAAATGGGTGGGTCTTGGAGTGATTGACAGTATCATTAGCCAATGACGAGAGAGATGTCAGATGCTTAGCTAACAAATTAGTTTTGAGAGCCTAGAGTGTCTACATGGGGTCAGAAGGACTGTATTTTGCCTTTGGATACAGCACCTGTTCCCCTAATGAGTAACAGCCAGAGACCTACAGGGGACGGATATGACTACCTAGAATACTAATAACAACCATTTTTGCTTCCCATCGCTGTACAAAACTGGCTTGTGTGTGCACACTCTGTTCAGTTTCTTTAACTTGTTTTAAACCATTGAAATAGTTACAGGCGGCATGGAATGAAGTGATCGGAAAGGGTTAATAGTTCACTCTAAAGTCTAACTTCTTGGATTAATTTACATACTGGATACTGTACCTTCACTCCACTCAAGACACTTGTTTCCATATCTCAGTTATTTTAGAGACTTTCAGTAGACACATTTCCGATATAATCTGATAAATCCTCATCCGTCCCAGTAAACAAAGAGTCCAAAAGACGTCCTCCTCAGGGAAGCCGGAATGCGGGTTCAGATGACGTCTTTCTAGGACGTACAGATGACGTCTTTAGGACGTCTTATTCTGTAGTCCATAAGACTACGTCATCTGGACGGCCATAGAAAGACGTCATCTGGACGTCCTAGAAAGACGTCACCTGAACCCGCATTCCGGCTTCCCTGAGGAGGACGTCTTTTGGACTCTTTGTTTACTGGGGTTACGCTGTGTTGGACAACGAGTCGGCTACCAGTTGTGGGGTATCGTCGTAAAAACAGTGTCTTGGTGTATTGACTGTAGTAAAGGTAACTGGTTAATCACAGAAATTAGAATTTAGAGTGAACTACGCCTTTAAAATTGTTCACAATAAGTTATGGTTTGCAACCCTTTATTTTAATGTGTTTTTTCTTTTCCCTCACATCACATGTATATACAATGTTTTTAGACTATTTCTGAGTCTGTCCCTAAGTTCTCTTGTTGATGATACTCACTAGTAAACAACAACATGACTTGAATGTCTTGTTTGTACCTCTCCATGGCAGGAAAGAACTTCCTAGACTAGAGGATCTCGTTATACAATCATTACACAGAAATGTCCCGTTTTCTTACTTTCATTCATGGTCGAGGTTGATTTTGCGGTTGATTTTTCAAAAATAGTATATAAAAGGTAAACAAGAAAAATGTTCAAGACACAAGTTGTTTGAATTTCAGTGTTCTGTATTTGAATGTGGATCGAGATGTTTGATGAGTAACCCTTTTTTTGGAGAAAGCTTAAAACACTGTATCTTAACGGTACAATTGTGTTTATCACCCTGTAACATGCAAATAAAATAATATATGTATTGTTAATTCTCATTTTGGAGATGTGTGTCCTGCTATGCGTTTCTGGGAAGCAAACAATATACGTAAATCTTGATTCTGGTCCAAAAAGATGATTGTAAGGTGGTCCCTTGAGATTCAAATCTCTTTTTCGAGGGAGACCTGGCCAAGATAGCACACCAGTACAAGTACAAGGTTACAACATTGGAGAATAAAGCACAATAAAAACAGAAAGGGACACCAGATAAATAATATCAAATCCATCTTAGGAATAGCAGTTGCACTCTTCTGCTCAGAGAAAGCTGCTCTGCCAAGTTCCAAGCAAACCCTGGGTCCCCTGGCGGAGTAACGATCTAGTGGAGCGAAAATCCTAACAGCTGTTGGTGAGTGATATGAGATTACACAGATATGAGGAGAGTTTGCCCAGTATGGCTTTGTAAATAAAGATGTACCAGTGATGCTGTCTCCTTAGGCTTGATGAAGGCCAGGAGACTAGGTCATAAAGATGTACTAGTGATGCTGAATGGTAAATGGACTGCACTTATATAGCGCCTTTTTTGCTCCTCGAAATCGCTTTACAACAGCCTCTCATTCACCCATTCATACCCATTCACACACCAATGGAGGCAAGCTGCCATGCAAGGCGCTGGCCCGCTCACTGGGAGCAATTTTGGAGTTCAGTGTCTTGCCATGTGGCCAGCCGGGGCTCGAACCGCTGATCTGCCAACCTTGTGATCATTAGACAGCGACTCTACCTCCTGCACCACAGCCGCCCCGTGCTGTCTCCTTAGGCGTAATGAAGACCAGGAGACCAGGGGCCTCATTTATAGAAAGTACTTTGGATCAAATTTGATCTTACCCGTGGCGTACGTAGAAAACCACGTCAACGTAGTGATTTATAACATTTCAACGTGAGTCAATTTGACCGTGGAAACGATCGTAGGTCTACGTCGAGTATTGACCTTGCTGGTTATGTGGAGTTATTACAGGCATGTGAGCCGCACTGTAATTTATGCGAAGGCTCGTAATAAAATTAACGATGTTGTTATCAGCCAAGAAAATGATTTAAAGGGAACTGATGTTTATGATTGTATTTCAGTCTTCCTTTATATCCCTTTGGAGCTGTCTATCTCCCCTTCAACATGGCTAGTGCGTTCCACAGCGGACCTTGCCCGGCCACGTGCTAAATTATACTGGATTTTCTCTGGTGTCTGGGAGTTCGCAAAGGGAGTTCGCAGCCATGTTTTCAATGTCACCTGAAAAGAATAAGACTATTATATTATTACAGTATAAGCAGCACTCGAGTTGAGGGGCGATGACATCCCCACTGAAATAAAAACAGTCAAAATCATCCCCCTTCTAAAATTGCCATCCCCCCTCACCTTATGTCATTTTATCAATGAGTGTGATATTACTGCTATTTCAAGGTGCGAGGGGGCACGCACACATGCAATGACATTTTTACCAAGTTACTGACACTGAAGTCACTGACGCTGAGGGGATGCTAAAATTGTCCTCTTATGATAAAATCCACCACCTCCCCTGATTTTCTTTTACAACTTGAGTACTGAGTATAAGCATGTGCCTGGTTAGTTGTCATGATCAAACGTTACAAATGCAACTTACCGAGAAGCCACCCTTCTCTGCCCTCTCCCGCTTCCAGACGAACGCCTACCCTATATTATAGCACTTGGCTTAATTCAGCCGCTATAATTGAGCCTCTATCACAGGGCGTTAATACAAACCTCATTCACCTGCGTTCATTTTACCTGCGTTGGTATTTATAGAAGGAAGCACGTACGCAACTTTAAACCATCTCAGCCCGTTTTATAAATAATGCTTACGTCCGTTTAGAAAAATGTGCTTACGTGAAAGTCAAAGATGACGTTCAAGTACTTTTTTATAAATGAGGCCCCTGGTTAGTTGTCATGATCAAACGTTACAAATGCAACTTACCGAGAAGCCACCCTTCTCTGCCCTCTCCCGCTTCCAGATGAACACCTACCCTATATTATAGCACTTGTCTTAATTCAGCCGCTATAATTGAGTCGCTATCACAGGGCGTTAATACAAAGCTCATTCACCTCATTTTACCTGCATTGGTATTTATAGAAGGAAGCACGTACGCAATTTTAAACAAGCGCAGCCCGTTTTATAAATAATGCCTGTTTAGAAAAATGTGCTTACGTGAAAGTCAAAGTACTTTTTTTATAAATGAGGCCCCAGGTCATAAAGTACACAGTGATGTGTATGGAACAATGAGTTGAATATAAGGCATGGAGAAGAGTGAGTGAGTGAGAGAGTCCAGGCAGCAGAAGTGTAGAGGAGGCAGCATGCATGTAAATAATGTCCCCATAGTCTAGAACACTAAAGAACATAGAAGTGTTTTTCTAACTACTAAATTGAGGCAGGCCTTATTTCGATAATAAAAAGGTTCTTAATGTGCACTCTAAAAGAGAGGCTGTCATCCACCTAAATACCCAAGTACTTATCATGACACTCTTTCAATTGAGTCCCCTCCTAAGGTGTGAAGGTGTGAACGTTATCTAAGATCTGGGAGCAAGCTCTGGAAAAGATCATAAATGTGGTTTTCTTAGCAATGAGAACCAACTTTAAACCATATAATGAGGCCTGCAGCTGTTTAAAGGCTGTCTGGAGCTCATAAACAGCTTGGCTCAGGGAAGAGTAGACTATGGTGTCGTCTGTATAAAGATGCACTTTAGCTGTAAACATGTTATTTATAGAAATAGCAAACAAGACAGGGGATAGAATTGAGCCTTGGGGGACTCCCTTAGAGATATCCATGAAGCTTGACTTGTGATCTTCTGTATAAACACACTGGGTTCTAATCTGCAAGGCAGTTCCTGAACCACTCTATAGCCATGTCACCCATACCCACATCACTGAGTCTGCCCAGCAGCATCAACTAATGCTTTGGTACCATCTGTATGGGACAGACTTAGCCATTCTCTGTAAGACTGTTGATGTGAAGCGATATGGATATGGCGCTAGGGCCACTTTTAACACTACAACAGCCGTGCCTATTTTACCTACTAGTAGAGCTGCCTTGGGGGTCAAATAGACCCCCTTTTTAGAATATAAATCTGCTATTTACACTCAGAGATCACTAGAGGGCGCTTCTTTTTTTAGCCTGCCTCCTACACAGAAAAACTGCAAAACAGCTTTATACTATCTTATTTTTGTGATTTTGAAAATGTAAGGATACTGAGTGGTAGAACATCTAGGAAAAGTCATGAAAGGAGGGTCCTGAAATTTGATTGAGTGGAAAGATAAAATGTTTGTTCTACTCACAGGGGTCACCGTGACCCCTCACGGCTCTTCTAGTGTTAAAAGACCTTTGAAATTGGAAGAGGCTTGGTGGAAAGGTTGTGGATCACGTACAGTACCAGTCAATTGAATGGGAAAGTGTGTCCACACTTTTGACTGGTACTGTATCTGCAGATTCTGTTTGGGTAGTAAGCATTCAGACTTTCCAGGGAGAAGAAGAAATAAGTACTTTGACATTTTGTCTGGATATCCACCGGAAGTGCTCCTTGACCTTTTGGATTGAATCGTTCGCCTGGAAATGGCATTGTGCTTCAAATGTCTAACCAAGAAAAATGTTGCTCTATAAGAATCTAATCAGACAGTTTCCTTACAAGTGGAGTGACAAGACTAATTGCCCACAGTCAGTTCCGCTGAACTTAGTCAGCCGAAAGACAGTTGGAGGAAACGGTTGTGAAAACTGGTGGTAAATGGACTGACTTACTGTATATAGCGCCTTATTCCAAAGCGCTTTACAACGGCCTCTCATTCACCCATTCACACACACATTCACTCACCAATGGCGGCATGCTACCATGCACGTGCCGGCCCACTCATTGGGAGCAATTTGGGGTTCGGTGTCTTGCCCAAGGACACTTCGACATGTGAACCGCCAATCTGCCACCGATCTGCCACCAATCTGCCGGCCTTGCGATCATTAGACGCCGGCTCTACCTCCTGCGCCACAGCCGCCCTGTGATTATGGCTTATGTTGCTTATTATCTCTGCTTCCGTTCGTAATAGGAACAAAAACACGTCATGACAGCTTCTCTAATGGACTTGAAAATGGTTTCCCCATTTCACACAGAGGAGATGATCTGGTACCTTGTGTAGATTCTTGGAGGTTTTGCCACAGTAAAAACATCCGAGGCACCATTTCCTCAAGCTTTATCCACAACTGATTAAGGCCTTCTAATGCCCATGTCGCTTATGTTTTTTTTAAGCAGATAGTTAGACAGACAAACCATTTCCAGACTATTGTACAGTCTCTTGCAGTTTAGCATCAACTTATATTTTTATTTAACCAGGAGGTGCCTTGAGATTTAAATCTATTTTTCAAGGGAGCCCTGGCCAAGATAGCACTCCAAGTACAAGGTTACAAAATTGGAGAATAAAGCAATCTCAAAAAAATCAATTTCAGACACATTTTTACGGTCTCTTGCATTTTAGCACCAACTAATGTAGATATAACTAATGTGCCTATTACTCTATTGACAGGATCTTTAGACAGCTGAGATGTCTGCCAGGCGGCTGTGGGTCCTTCTGTGGCAAGAAATCCACCAGCTGGCCTTACGCACTCCTTGGGACAGTGGCTGAGCTAGCTAAAGACAAATTGTGCGAGAGACATACATGGACACTGATTTTGCAGGTCAGTTTTTCACCTTGATGACAACTAATAATAACTTCATTTGTATAGATGAGATAAAGGACAAAGATACCATCAAAGTGGCTTAAATTTACCTCCCCGTCCCTCCCTCCCTACCTCCCCCTCCCTACCACCCCCTCCCTCCCCCTCCCTACCTCCCCCTCCCTCCCCCTCCCTACCGCCCCCTCCCTCCTCCTCCCTACTTTGACTTTCCCAGATTGCCTTGATAGCAGCTCTCCCCAGTCCAGCTCGGACTGTCCCTGCCTCCCCCTGCCTCCCCCAGCTCCTCCCCCAGCGCCTCCCCTGATACAGAGATGGAGCGGCTGTGGCTCGGGAGGTAGAGCCGGCGTCTGATGATCGTGAGGTCGGCGGTTCGATCCCCGGCTCCTCCTGTCCATGTGTCGAGGTGTCCAGAAAGTATATTCAAGGTTTACAGCCTATCCGTCAGGGCTTCAGGATGCAAAAGCACCCGTACCTAAAGAAGTCTGGATCCTTTTCAGACTTGTAGACAGTTGGAGACAAAATCAGTCTCAAATTCTAGATGGGCAATTACAGAGCAAAACTGAGAAAACTCAGTTACCCAGAACAGGAAATGAACTCTCTCAAGAGAAGACCCCCAGATGAAACTTGGACTCCAGCCAAGAACATAAAGAACCCCAAGAAGGCAGAGGTGAATTACCCCCCCGAGGCGAGACAGCTCCATCAGTGCGAAAATGGCAACGTCCTCCTCATAATCATAGACCAGAGGTTGTTCTGAGGCCTGCAGGGAGTGACCTCGCAGACAGACAGACAGGCAGGCCTTGTTTCACGCCACTTAAGTATAATTACATTTGAATGACGGTACGGATTCGTCAATGTAATGGTGTCTCTGGTAAATAAAGCATGCTCTCGCTCTCTCTCTGTCACTCTGTGTCTCTGTCTGTCTGTGTGTGTGTGTGTGTGTGCGTGCGTGCGTGCGTGCGTGCGTGCGTGCGTGCGTGCGTGCGTGCGTGGAGGAGGAGGACCACAACCATCCGGCTAGAATCAGCCTTCTTCAGGAAGGCAGGAGGTGCAGGAGAGGTGACATTGCAGGGTGGTAGTTGTAGTTTAGTTTACAGTACTTGGATTCAGTACTTGCATTCAATGCATGACTATATAAATAAAGTTTGATTGATTGATTGATTGATTGATTGATAGTTTGCTGCAGAGGGTGCCAACATCCGAGAGATCTTTGTAGTCAACCAGGGGCAGCAATGATGACAGTCCAGTGGATGTAGACAGACAGGTGTGTGTAGACAGACAGGTGTGTGTAGTCAGACAGGTGGACAGTCCAGTGGATGTGGGGGGAGCCATTCGGTTGGTAAGTCTGACAAGCAATTTCCGGGTCCAAATACCAGAGTACCAGTGTACTAAAGCACCAGAGTACCAGTGTACTAAAGCACCAGAGTACCAGTGTACTAAAGCACCAGAGTACCAGTGTACTAAAGCACCAGAGTACCAGTGTACTAAAGCACCAGAGTACCAGTGTACTAAAGCACCAGAGTACCAGTGTACTAAAGCACCAGAGTACCAGTGTACTAAAGCACCAGAGTACCAGTGTACTAAAGCACCAGAGTACCAGTGTACTAAAGCACCAGAGTACCAGTGTACTAAAGCACCAGAGTACCAGTGTACTACAGCACCAGAGTACCAGTGTACTAAAGCACCAGAGTACCAGTGTACTAAAGCACCAGAGTACCAGTGTACTAAAGCACCAGAGTACCAGTGTACTAAAGCACCAGAGTACCAGTGTACTAAAGCACCAGAGTACCAGTGTACTAAAGCACCAGAGTACCAGTGTACGAAAGCACCAGAGTACCAGTGTACGAAAGCACCAGAGTACCAGTGTACTAAAGCACCAGAGTACCAGTGTACTAAAGCGGTAGAATGACAGTTCAATCGTTTTTTAGACTGGGATCTATTCATACAACAAGGGACACAGCACTTTCCAGTTTTCCCCATATTGTCAGCGTCTTTGAGTCTCGGAAAAGCGCTATACTAATATAAAGAATTATTGTTATTACTGAGGCATTTCGAAGAGAGCGCCTCAGCCAACGTTCGGACCCGGAAACACGTCACGACATAACAACCGAATTGATGGAGCCGCAGTCCTACAGTCCTGGGGTTTTCCTAGTGTAGCACAGGAATGCTCCTTCTTGATGGACCTTATCTAGGCCTTAAACCTACGCTACCCCAAAGAACTGAAATATACCTTTGAGGTATTCCAGAAAGTCTTCTTGGAACTGAATGTACTAGAGAGGACCTGCTCAAGGAGAGATTCATCACTTTGCCTGTTTTAAGGGAGGAAAACCTGATTATGTTTGTTATTTCTGTGTAGGTTAGGTTTGTTTCTACACTATTGGCCAGCTCTCTGCAGGATTTCAACCCTGCAGGCCTAAACTGTTTCGTTTGCAGCGCGGGATTCTGTAGTGTTTACGAGAGAGAAAACAGGTTAACAGATCAACACTCAACGATCGACCTGATCACTTTACCTGATTTGAGGAAACAAAACTTTTCTTTGTGTTCATTTTCAAATGTTATGGTTAATGTTAATGTCTGTTTCAAACCGTTTCTTAAACAACACTATTAAGCAATCCTCAGATTTAAATCCTGTACGTACGCCATGGTATGTTTCTCAGGGATAGACATTGCCTTCACTGAAGGCCCTTCAGTAAGTTTTAATTTAAAAAAATTCAAATGTTTTTTACTTTGACATTATGGGGTATTTTGTGCACAATCTATTATAAAGTTAGATTATAACAACAAAATGTGACACAGGCCAATGAAAAGTGCTACCTGTAGGCGAAATCATTTTTCTTTTTTTTTACATGTGCTTAAACTACAGATTGTCAGCTTTCAAATGATGCATCATACATTGAAATTGGAAACAAATTGAAGACGACATGACTATTTGAAAGTTGCTACACCTGAAATCACTAAGCAGAGAAAATCCCCATCAAAAATAATGAATCCCCATCAAACAACAAGAAACGAAGTCATTGTGTTATAGATTACACTTATTTAATGAACGTAAAACTGTTCGGAAAAATAACGAGTGGGTACTTCACATCTTCGAGTTGAATGTTAGCTAAAAAAACGAAAATCTGGAAAACAAAAAAACTTTAAAGACGAATTTGACGTCTTTCTCATTTCCGAGAGGTGTCCAGAAACACCAGCAGCAGTCACAAATGTGGGACAAGTCCAGGAGGGTGAATACTTACTGATAGCACTGTAACTGTAATAGTGGTTAGTATAGTAGTAATAATAGTATAGTAGGTTGGTTGGTATAGAGACAGATACAGCCCAGAGAGAGAGAGACAGATACAGCCCAGAGAAAGAGAGAGACAGATACAGCCCAGAGAGAGAGAGACAGGTACAGTCCAGAGAGAGAGAGACAGGTACAGCCCAGAGAGAGAGAGACAGATACAGGCCAGAGAGAGAGACAGATACAGACCAGAGAGAGAGAGAGATACAGCCCAGAGAGAGAGAGACAGATACAGCCCAGAGAGAGAGAGACAGATACAGCCCAGAGAGAGAGAGACAGGTACAGGCCAGAGAGAGAGACAGATACAGGCCAGAGAGAGAGAGAGAGATACAGGCCAGAGAGAGAGAGAGACAGATACAGGCCAGAGAGAGAGAGACAGATACAGGCCAGAGAGAGAGAGACAGGTACAGCCCAGAGAGAGAGACAGATACAGGCCAGAGAGAGAGAGACAGGTACAGCCCAGAGAGAGAGACAGATACAGGCCAGAGAGAGAGAGAGAGATACAGCCCAGAGAGAGAGAGACAGATACAGGCCAGAGAGAGAGAGACAGATACAGGCCAGAGAGAGAGAGACAGGTACAGCCCAGAGAGAGAGACAGATACAGGCCAGAGAGAGAGAGACAGGTACAGCCCAGAGAGAGAGACAGATACAGGCCAGAGAGAGAGAGAGAGATACAGCCCAGAGAGAGAGAGACAGATACAGGCCAGAGAGAGAGAGACAGATACAGGCCAGAGAGAGAGACAGATACAGGCCAGAGAGAGAGACAGATACAGCCCAGAGAGAGAGAGACAGATACAGGCCAGAGAGAGAGAGACAGATACAGGCCAGAGAGAGAGAGACAGATACAGGCCAGAGAGAGAGACAGATACAGCCCAGAGAGAGAGAGACAGATACAGGCCAGAGAGAGAGAGACAGATACAGGCCAGAGAGAGAGACAGATACAGGCCAGAGAGAGAGACAGATACAGCCCAGAGAGAGAGAGAGACAGATACAGGCCAGAGAGAGAGACAGATACAGCCCAGAGAGAGAGAGAGACAGATACAGGCCAGAGAGAGAGAGACAGATACAGCCCAGAGAGAGAGAGAGATACAGGCCAGAGAGAGAGAGAGATACAGCCCAGAGAGAGAGAGAGATACAGCCCAGAGAGAGAGAGACAGGTACAGGCCAGAGAGAGAGAGACAGGTACAGCCCAGAGAGAGAGAGACAGGTACAGCCCAGAGAGAGAGAGACAGATACAGGCCAGAGAGAGAGAGACAGATACAGGCCAGAGAGAGAGAGAGAGACAGATACAGGCCAGAGAGAGAGACAGATACAGGCCAGAGAGAGAGAGACAGATACAGCCCAGAGAGAGAGACAGATACAGCCCAGAGAGAGAGAGACAGATACAGGCCAGAGAGAGAGAGAGAGACAGATACAGGCCAGAGAGAGAGAGACAGATACAGGCCAGAGAGAGAGACAGATACAGCCCAGAGAGAGAGAGAGAGACAGATGCAGCCCAGAGAGAGAGAGACAGATGCAGCCCAGAGAGAGAGAGACAGATGCTCAGAATGACACAGATTACATTTTACCTTCTGCTAGCATATCAGCCCAATAGAGCTCTCAGGTCTTCTGCTAGCATATCAGCCCAATAGAGCTCTCAGGTCTTCTGCTAGCATATCAGCCCAATAGAGCTCTCAGGTCTTCTGCTAGCATATCAGCCCAATAGAGCTCTCAGGTCTTCTGCTAGCATATCAGCCCAATAGAGCTCTCATGTCTTCTGCTAGCATATCAGCCCAATAGAGCTCTCAGGTCTTCTGCTAGCATATCAGCCCAATAGAGCTCTCAGGTCTTCTGCTAGCATATCAGCCCAATAGAGCTCTCAGGTCTTCTGCTAGCATATCAGCCCAATAGAGCTCTCATGTCTTCTGCTAGCATTTCAGCCCAATAGAGCTCTCAGGTCTTCTGCTAGCATATCAGCCCAATAGAGCTCTCAGGTCTTCTGCTAGCATATCCGCCCAATAGAGCTCTCAGGTCTTCTGCTAGCATATCAGCCCAATAGAGCTCTCAGGTCTTCTGCTAGCATATCCGCCCAATAGAGCTCTCAGGTCTTCTGCTAGCATATCAGCCCAATAGAGCTCTCAGGTCTTCTGCTAGCATATCAGCCCAATAGAGCTCTCAGGTCTTCTGCTAGCATATCAGCCCAATAGAGCTCTCAGGTCTTCTGCTAGCATATCAGCCCAATAGAGCTCTCAGATCTTCTGCTAGCATATCAGCCCAATAGAGCTCTCAGATCTTCTGACGCTGGTTTTCTCTGTGTACCACATGTACAAAAGAAGAGATTTGGTGAGGCTGCATTCTCATTTTATGTACACAAATTGTGGAATGCACTGCCAGTTTACATTAGGGATGCAACCTCAGCAGATATGTTCGAGTCAAAAACCCATCTTTTTAATATTGCCTTTAAATGACTAAATAATTAAATTATGATTATATAATGATTAAAGCACTTTGAGCTGCAACGTTTGCAGGAAAAGTGCTATACACATAAAAGTTATTATTATTATTATTATTATTATTATTTAGATGATGGTAATTCATCTAAATAGAAGAGAAAATACCCTGTGAAGGTGTAATGAAATACAGTACATCTGTTTGTGTGTGAGAGTTGCAGAGTTGCTCCTGTGTTACAGAAAGATAATAAAATGAGGATTGAAAGTTGATTCAGTGTTTGTCACTTTAATGTATATTCCTAAGTGGTGTTGATTCACAAAATAGAGTAAGTGTTATACAACAAAAGGCAACTATTTTTGAGTGGATGTGCATTTTTGTCACATTATCAACTTAAATATGTAAAATGTGTTTCATGGACCTGGTTACGATAAGTAACTAATCAGAGACATGAAGTACCGTTCTGGAGTAGAAACATTAACTAGATCCGACTTATAAGTAGAGTTTAAGACTAGAACAATTCCAACTTGCAATAATGACTCTGGAAATTGTTTTTACACTAAACGTGTCTTGTTGGTAATACTTAAAAGTCTGAATGCAAATAGTTGCTGCACTTTTTTAAGTAGAGAAGTCCAACTAACTATTCCCTTGATAAAAACAACCAAAACCAAGAGTTTTGTGTGTCAAACTGTTAGTGCAGCTGTCAGCTATAAACTATTTAGTAACTGTTTCTACCATCAGCCTTTTAAAGAGAAGCCATGTCTATCTTTCTTACCAAGCTCTATCCTGCAGTCTAGTGTCTCTCCACTAGGTGGCACACTGGTATTGCTCGACACAGGGTTGATGTGTAAGAGGCTCTTCCTACTCATGATATTGATTATGTATCAAATAGTATGCTGATGATTCAAACATTTAGTTTGGCGGTAAAATATTCCACAACGTATGATGGTAGTTGGCACATTGCTTTATTTTGAAAACAGACATTGAAACCATTTTTTTTCTTTTTTTCTTTTTCACAATTTAACTCCTTTAGATTGAAACTGGACATTGCACTCACTGGAACATAGGAAAGGTTGTTAGTTTTTTTGTTTGTTTGTTTTGTTTTGATTTTCTTTTTTTTTTAACATCAGTGCAAGAGTAAATCCAATTCATATCAAACTCTTAGAACAACACCTAAGACATCAAAAAGAAGCCACGTTTTTTTCTTTCTGTGACTGCGAAAAGTTCTTCTCAGTGGAAGAGTTCCCATGCAATTTGTTAGATGGTTCATGCTAATCGCTAATTCATTTAGAGCGGGAACATTTCCGATCCCCCCTTTAAATGAAGTGAACGTTTTTTTTATTCTTATTTAAGGCCCTCATAAACCTGTTAAAAGGCCTTGTCAAATGCTTTACACATCGTTGTCATGCTATGTTCAGGATGTCAGGAGGATTATGCCACATTTGGCAAAGCACCAGGGGTATGGACCCTGCTCTGTCACTCTTAATAATGTGAATTTGCTTGTCTTTTTTTGGGTTGTAAAGCATCTATTTAGGTCTCGTAAAAGGAGTATGGTTTCATTAAGCCTTAAAAGTTCAATTTCATTTGAGATGGGACCAAATTGGGAAATCTTGAGTTGAATGTAGACGTTAATGTCACAGTATGGATACTTTTTCCATCAAGTGATATAAAAACCACCTCAGGTTGACTTGTATAAGTGAGGAAGAGGAAGGATCCGATTTATGTAAAGCGTGTAAACCAAGCTTGATGAACTCAAGCAGAAGATGACGAGACGTAATCCGACCACTGATTCACTCACACAGACACATATTCACCAGATCAAACCGCTTGTAGCTTGAGCCAAACAACAGTCATGTTGGAAACTCTCCCGACATAAGAAAGAATCATTGCCACACGAAAAAGAAAATGACAAACAAATAAAAACAGACTGTCTTCACATTGGGTCGGCGAAGAGCAACCTTTTAGATTCTTATCTTAATCATATTTAATTTATCTATGTTAAACTTTCTCTTGGTCATCCTTGGCCTTGTCCTGCTCAGCCTGGGCAGGAGTCTCAGTTGCTTTAGACTCTTCTGCTGCATCTGGAATAAGGAGGGAGGGAGAGGGGGAGGGGGAGTGGGGAGAGGGAGAGGTTTGGAGGGAGGAAGGGAGAGTGAGGAGGGAGGGAGGGGGGGGAGTGGGGAGAGGGTGGGGGAGGGGGTGGGGGAGAGCGTATGGGGAGAGGGAGAGGTTGGGAGGGAGGAAGGGAGAGTGAGGAGGGAGGGAGGGGAGGGGGTGGGGGAGAGCGTATGGGGAGAGGGAGAGAGAGAGGGTGAGAAAGGAGGGGGAGGTCGGGTCAGGTGGGAGAGGGTGGGGAGAGGAGAGAGAGAGAAAGAACATTAGCATTATTTTTCTCATGTGAAGATTTTGTTCTGAGGTAAGTTTTACTGAAACAAAATACTTTTTTTACCTGCTATTTTTCCAGTTTTTTTAACCGAATATCCAAAGAGAATGTAAAATAGTTGGAGTGAGGATTGCAGTTCTATTTATAATCAGCGGACAGCGTGACATATATAAAAGCTTAGCTGTAGACTCCCAGCGTCCCAGAGGAGTTCTCTGTCTCTGTACACTGCACCTGGGACCGCCCCGCCCTCCTCACACCTACACTGCACCTGGGACCGCCCCGCCCTCCTCACACCTACACTGCACCTGGGACCGCCCCGCCCTCCTCACACCTACACTGCACCTGGGACTGCCCCGCCCTCCCACACCTACACTGCACCAGGGGAGGCTGCTAGAGGTCCAAGGCAGAGAAAGGTGGCTTATTGTAAGGCTGTAGTACGACTACCATCACTTTATCACTTTATTACCTCATTCTACTTTATTATTACTTAAGACTTCACTTATTTTTGCTTTATTCTATTATTGTTGATTATTTTGTATCCTGCTGCAATGCCAACGTCAAAGAACCTGAGCCTAAGAATTATCGTACTCTTGTAGTACCTTGTACATTGGATGTAATAAAAGCGATTCTGATTGTGACTGTGATTGTATTGTAATGCAGGGGACAGGGTAAGGAAGGTATCAAACACACACCTCCACCAGTCTCATCTGTGTTCTAGATGATGTACACCTCAGATGGAGTGTAAACGATCCCAACATGATGGAAGGAGGAAGGGTATCAAACATATCTGTTATGTATGGTGATGTTATTCATCTTTGTTATATGTTTTTGTGATGATTTCTTGTATATGTTTGGTGTGGACCCCAGGAAGAGGAGCTGATGCTTTGCAGATGTCATGTATGCTTTGGGACTTACATGTTAAGAACCTAACCAGTATGTATCTTCTGTTGCTGTAATGCCTGATTTATACTATAGACGCTAGTATACTATAGATATAAGATAGCAGTAAAACTCAGACGCAGTACCTGCAATCTCACACACCATATCGTGAAGAGCAGCGCTTGAATACAGTTGCAGTAATAACACTTTTATCTATATATCTTTATTCATTGTCTTATTATGTTGTTTATTATGTTGTTGTTTATCTATGTATTTTCTATACATGTACTGTATATCTTTTCTTGTCATTTTTTATTTTTTTACTATTCTCCTTTTTCTGTATTTTTACAATGCTATATGTAAGGCTCTCAAAGAGGAAGACACTAAAACTGTCATAGGTAATAACAGAAACAAGGTTGCTCTTATTGAAAACAGCCAAAATAGACTACACAGCAATGTAATCCAATGCAATTAATAACATAGAGGCAATAGCACTTAAGACAAATTTGTAGGGGGAGGGGGGGGGGGTTTCAAAATGAGTCACGACTGTATTCTCATGGGAAGAGTCATCAGAGGGTGACATCATCCAATGTGCTCATCCACCGGGATATGGCGTCTCTGACGCGTGACGGATGAGTCATCCACAACCACTTAACATTCTACCAGAGATTCAATTGTGGTTTTCAGGGTTCCAGGTACAGGGTGTGGTATAAGGGAATAGGGATCTACCAGTAACCATGCAGTTCTTGTTAAAATGGTGACATTTCCCCCCCCCCCTAGTGATAATGACTAATATGTTTATATATAGCCGTGTTTTGTCATTTTATTGTCACAGTCGATTTGAGCGGCTTTGATTGTTGTTAGCCCTCAGTCTAGTTCGTGTCAGTATCGACGGTGGTGTGGTGGTTATTGATTGAGGGAAAACGTTCGTACAGCAGCTGGATTTCAGAGGGCAGACGTCACAACAACAAGTGTCTATTCTGGTTGTCTCTCATTTGGACATAAAGCCTCCAGCTTTAGAAACCACTGCTAAGATGCACAAAGCCTTTATTTCCATTGTATTTAACTGAGTCCATAGTCCACCAGGGGAGGCTAGTGGAGCAGGAATCAGAGGATGGGCTCGTTGCATACCATGCCTCATTCCTTCCATCCCTCATTCCTTCCATGCATTTACAACCAGGAATGATCTATGTGATGGCGACTATGTGCAGCGCCAGTGTTGCAAACCGTATGTACTAGCCAATATGTACGCACATTTCATATGTGTACAGAGGATGTTAGAGCAGCCCTCTTTAGAGCCCACTGTACTACCAGTCTTTCCAGCCCAGTTGTGGTGCAGCTCTAGTATGGCTTTCAGTGTGGCAGCTCCCACCCTCTGGAACTCTCTCCTCACAGCGATCCGCAACGCCCCTCAGCAATGCCCTCAAAACCCACCTGTTCTCTAAGGCCTTTGGCCTCTAGTCTAGTTTCGTCACTCTCGTTGTCTTTGTTTCTTTGTTTTGTTTCTCTGTTCTGTCTGTCTATGAAATCTGTAAAGCGTCCATGGGTCTGAGAAAGGCGCTATATAAATCTAAATCTAAATCTAAGATATTATTAGTAGTAAAGCAAAAATTTAAAATCTTCAGGTGGCATTTAATGATGCATTCAGAATTTTGCTCAAGCTCCCAAGATGGACAAGTGCAAGTCATATGTTTGTGACTAGTAATGTTCCCACCTTTCATGCTGTATTGAGGAATTTTATTTACAAATGTATGTGTCGATTCATTGATTAATTTAATCATAATGGCCTTAACTGAGCCCACACAAAGTGACTCACAAAGTGATGTTTTTGGAAACATTGGAACAAATGTCTGTATGTATTTGAATCACTGCAGACTTGTGAACTGCAATGATTATATTTGTGTTGTTGTCCTCGTATTGTATATATATATATTTATATTGATATGGACCTATGTGTCTGAAATAGTTCACTTGAAATTGAAGGATCCATCCTCTGATTTCTACCTCCACCAGCCTCCGCTGCTAGTCACATATCTCACACCAGAGGCAGTCAGACAGCGTTCTCTCTGCCTCTATGGTCTACTTCACCTTTTAGTTCCATTTTCAGTTTTTCTTTTCTTTCTAACTTTTCTGAATTTATAATCACGGTCAAGTCGTCCAAATAAATAATGAGATGGCGGTACAGACGGAATCCCCCGGATAGATTCCAAGTCCTTGACCGATTCCAGTAGATCGCTTCTTCAAGGGGGATCAATGGAGAATCCCCATCGAAGGTAATGCTGAGTCCAGGCCTCGGTTTAACACTAGAACAGCCTGGGTTTAACACTAGAACAGCCGTGTCTATTTGACCTATTATAACAGCCGCCTCGGGGGTCAAATGACCATAGTCTTTAGAATTGGAAGCTGCTTCTTCGACTTACACACAAAGACCACTAGTTGGCGCGTCTCGTAAATTAGCCTGCCTCCTACACAGGAAAAACTGCAAAATAGCTTCATATTAGCTTATCCTGATGTGATTTCGAAAAAAAAGTAAGGGTACTGGGTGGTAGAACGCACATATCTAGGAAAAGTCATAAAAGGAGGGTCCTGAAATTTGATAGAGTGCAAAGATATAACATTCCTTTTTTACTCACATGGTGAGTAAATGGCCCCACCCATGGCTGTTCTAGTGTTAAAGCGTCCCTCGACGTGAGAGAGAAAGCAAACACCTGGCAGCGACGCCGGTAGCCAATATAGGTGCGTAACTATGACAACCCTGACGACAGTAGAGCCGGTCCTCTGTGACCTACTTTTCCCAGACCTGTCTCACAACCCGGCTATATAGGACTCTCTCCACAAGCCATTAGGTAGGGCTACGTCACAGCGCTCTGTCTGGGAGGCCTTGGACTTGTGCCCGGCGGAGCTTTTTATCTGTTAGCGAAACAACATTGATTTAATGTCTGCTTCCCTCCAGATTGATCCACGAGATCTTTGTGGGAGAGAGCGAGCATCTTCTTTTTTTTTGGCGCAATTACACGTTAATTACATTTGTTGTAATGTTTTTTTAATCCAGCTACACTTGGACCAGCTACAATGTCCAGCTACAGCTAAGAGAAGATTGGCTACAGGTAGGCTATGTGTTGTGCATCGGTGGAGGTAGAAATCGGAGGATAGGCTCGTTGTGATGCATGGGACAGAATGAGGAACGGTACCAAACACACCGTTACCCGTTCCGTTCCATGCGTCACAACCAACCCGTCCTCCGAGTTCTACCTCCGCCAGCCTCCCCTGACGCATCGCATACAACACGAGCTCTTCTAGAGACGAGGCTGTCGCTCACACGGAGGCTGGCCTCTACTCTACCTTGTGTTGGGTCACACGGAGGCTGGCCTCTACTCTACCTCGTGTTGGGTCAGACGGAGGCTGGCCTCTACTCTACCTCGTGTTCGGTCAGACGGAGGCTGGCCTCTACTCTACCTCATGTTCGGTCAGACGGAGGCTGGCCTCTACTCTACCTCGTGTTCGGTCAGACGGAGGCTGGCCTCTACTCTACCTTGTGTTCGGTCAGACGGAGGCTGGCCTCTACTCTACCTCGTGTTGGGTCAGACGGAGGCTGGCCTCTACTCTACCTCGTGTTCGGTCAGACGGAGGCTGGCCTCTACTCTACCTCGTGTTCAGTCAGACGGAGGCGGGCCTCTACTCTACCTCGTGTTCGGTTAGACGGAGTCTGGCCTCGACAGAAGCTGGCTTGCCAAATACTCTACCTCGTGTTTGGTTAGGCTCCTCCTTCTCGGCTGTCTCTGTATCACCGGCGGCGGCGGCAGGCACGTCGGCTTGTTTAGGCTCCTCCCCCTTGGCGCCCCCCTCCTCCTCCTCCCCGCTCTTCTCCACGGCGGACTCTGTGCTGCTCTTCTCCACCTCTTTGGGCTTCTCCTTGGCTTCGCTGGCCTCCGCCTTGGCCTCCTCCTTGGGGGGTTCAGAGGGGGCGGGGGCAGGGGTGGTGGGGGTGGGGGTGGCGGCCACAGGCGAGGTGGCAGCCGCTACGGGGGAGGCGGGAGCAGGGGGGTTGGCTGGCTTGTCTGAGGCGGGGGTCTTGGCTTGGCTCGTCTCTTCCTCTTTCTGCTCGGCGGGGGGCGCCTCTCCTCCCGCTGGCTCGGTCGCCGCGGGCGCCTCAGCCGCCTCCTCCCCCTCCTTCTTCTTCTCCTCCTCCTTCTTCTCCTCCCCTCCCTCCTCGGGGACGGCGGCCGGACTGTCGACCTTCTCCTCCTCCTCCTCCTCCTCGCCGTCTTTCATTTTTTTCCGGGTTATGTGTCCGCGGAAGCTGGCCTGGATTTTGGTGGCCGCCTTGTGGGCTTTGTCCTCTGGTTTGTTGCCATCCTGTTCGATCTTCTGGTCCTCCTCGTTCTTCTCGACCTGGGACAGGGGCGACACACACAACAACAGAACGTTTCAAGAGAGTGATTAGCGCTACGAAAATGTGACACGTTCTAATGCTTTGGTCCTCATTGTCGGCAACCGATCAAAATGTTCGGACTTTTTTCTTTTGAAACACGGAACTACGTTTCGACGTTGTTGAGAATCACATCACAAACTCGCTAGTCAAGCCAAAATACTGCAACGCAATGGATTGGGTGAGTAATCCCCCAATTTTGCACAAGTTGCACAAAACTGCTCACAAAACAAGCTGTGTTAGTTGCCTATCGATGTGTGTCATTGATTTTCAACAACACGAAAATGTATTCACCTTTTATATGAATATGATATATTCCGATATGAGGACCAAAGCATTAGAACGTCTCTATCACAAATTAAAATCCATGAAAGGGCTAGAGAACTATTGTTTGTGTTGACGGTTTTCAATGATGAATGATGATACCTAGCTATGCAGCTGCTGTTTTTTATGCCGAGTCAGACTCTCGTACGTACTGTATCTCTAAGCCCAGGTGTCGTGTCTTAAAGACGTGAATGGGAGAAAGGGTCCCATACTCAGGCCCCCCCCCCCTCCCCGCCACTATATACTGAAGGACTGTCACTCTTGTGGGTTATGTCATTATAAGACTGTATCAACACCCAGGCGATATCTCTACCCATCACAGGAAATGAACAGGATGCTTCCTGTTTTCTGTGGTGGCAACACCTCGGCTTTCAAATACACCCCAACATGGTCCTCATCTGCAGACAGATAGGCACCCGCCATGCCCACCACCACCCCCTGCACCCACAATCACCCCCCCCACCCCACCCCACCCCCAGGTTACTAGTAGAATTAAGGAACATTTGGAAAACGGATGTAGAGACACAGGTGAAGTCAGGTCAGAGAAGAGGTACAAGCAGAGGACCAGAACTGGGTCAGGTGTTTGAGCAGGGTTGTTCAGGTATGGGGAGTACAGAGGCAGAGGAGTTTAAGGAAAAGATCAGGATTAAGTTTAGGATTAGGTTTAGGGTTTAGGGTTAGGTTTAGGTTCAGGATAGGTGTTTCAAGACCGAGATGGATATTACCTTTGATTACCTGGATCCAAAGTTGTGAAGCTGTCCATCAAATAGGGGGGGCGGTATTATGACTCTTAACAAATCTAACAAAAAAGGAAAATGAAATGAAATAAGGGAAATGAACAATGACGCTGAAATAAAACAAATGCAAATTAATAACAAAAACAAATGAATCATTTTTTACATCGTTGCGTCTACAAATCATGACATACTGTACAGGCGCACACAGAAACATTAAGGTTAATACAAAAAATAAAGCTCAAGGCACAAAGAAGAAGCTGTACTGTAAGGCACCAGAGCACATCAATGAGAAGGGAGGGAGATAAATTAATGAAAAGGTGGTGATGTAAGGGGGTGTTACAACTCTCCGTGTCTTTCCTACTGTTGCAGTGAGGTGTTGTCATGCGAGGATAGCCCGATTCTTATTTCAAAATGAATTAAAATTGGGTTTCTGTGTGTGTGTGTGTGTGTGTGTGTGTGTGTGCGTGTGTGTGTGCGTGTGTGTGAATGTGGATGGGTGTGTGTGTGTCTGTTAAAGCTCAAAATGTCTCCGCATTATCCAGTGTATGCCTCCAATCCCTTGTATGACATGTCATTTAGCTATTTGGGCTTCAACATGTTAACGTGTCCATGTGTCACCATGGTAATTACAGCCACAGATCATTAGCGTCGGTTATTCTGCTCTCAGAGCTGTTCTCAGAGCTGACAGTCTCACAGCTCCATCCTTGCCAGCGTTCGCTCTGCTTCTCAACATGCACGACCACACTCCTCCACACCATCAAACGTTACCTTGACAACCGGAGTGCTAACTCATCACTTGATATACCCCCCCCCCCCCCCCCCTCCCTCCCACCCACCCCCCCCCCTTCCCAGCCTTGTCTGTTGGTTTAGGCTATGAGAGGCGATATGTCAGTGTGATTGACATCGCCACCTGACCCTTTGGGGGGGAACGAGCCAATAGGAGCTCGTAAATCAGGCAGACTAATCAGCACGGAGGGGCGGGGCCGAGCGGTCCGGCCAGGGCGGGGTCTGGGTCAAGGTCGCTATGCGTGTGTACGTGTGCGTGTGTGTGTGTGTGTACATGCGTGTGTGCGTGCGTGTGTACATGCATGTGTGTGCGCGTGTGTGTGTGTGTGCGTGTGTGTGTGTGTGTGTGTGCGTGTGCGTGTGTGTGAGAGAGAGAGAGACACATCTTAGGAGAGGGAAGAGACCTTCACCAGTACGTGCTTATACCAATAAATAATAAAAAAACAGAATAAAGCATTTATGAAGTGATCATTTATTGGGCTGGTCCGCAGTTGCTGTCTGCGGTTTAGACAACGCTTACGGCTAGTCAGGTCGCCTGTGGCGTGACAAGGATATCCAGCGGAGCAGGACATCTGGACCTGGACTGGGCTAATGGCGAACTGGGCTGCACATTATTAACATAAACACTCACGATTTATCAAAATGATAAAATAATAATTCTTCCCTTTTTCTAGCATTGTAGCTGCCTGGTTTCGCCATAGATGACTGTTTCTTATGACGGCTGCTGGATAGACGGTTCACTTACTTACTTAAGACAAATGTGTTTGTTGGAAGCGACAGATGAGGTAAAGTAGATGAGAAGATAAAAGGCGTCTGCTAGATGCCAAAAAACGTAAAAAATACAAATCCAGCCAATGAGGGAGTAAAATGTGAAACGGGCTTTTAGAGAATAGACTGAATAGTGATAGTCTGGCATCAGCCTCACAGTCACAGCCTTAATAAGATGAAAGACTCCAATGAATTATTGGCTGTTTATTATGCGTGATCTCATGGGCACTTATTGTTCGATTGCCAAATTTTGCCCTTTAGCACTTAGCTAGTCAAATAGAATGACTTACTGGAAGGTCTGAGTCATCAGACAAATGTGTGGGTATGTTGGGGGAATATGGTGAGGGACGATGATGTCATTTTTGGGATGCTAATATCATATTTGGGATGATGATATCATATTTGGGGATGATGATGATGTCATATTTGGGATGATGATGATGTCATATTTGGGATGATGATGTCATATTTGGAATTAGGAGGATGAGGGAATATATTTTTTTTCTCTTTTTTTTGCCATCTGCCATAACAGCCATGTTATAAGATTCACTCACATTTTTACATTACATTTTAGGAATTGAGCAGGCACCTTTATCCAAAGCGTCTTACATAACAAATACATTTGTCTAAGTAAGTGAATCATCTATCCATCAGTCATCGCAAGAAAAGTAATCTATGCTAGGACCTGGGACCATTGACAGTCATAATGCTCGAAGAAGGAAGAATTAAGATTGTTTTTCTTATTATTATTGACAGTAGAGAAACTGGGATCGTACAGGGGGTGTAGAGGGGATGAAGCGGTCTTAGGAGGGACAGTTAAGGTCAAGCCTGAGGAGATTTGGGTCTTCAGTCAGACAGAACACTGTCAGCATAGAATCACGAGTCAGACCGTGAGTCAGACATGCAGCATCAGCCACAGCAACATCACCACAACCCAACCATGGTCTGTTTGCTAATCCGACATAGTATACTGTCCCCCATGAAATATACATTAGTTCATAAGGGATTTCCTAGAAAAGCATATACATAACCGCCAAATGGGTTTAAGTACCATGAGATAACCAAATGATGAATCCTCGCGTAAGTACATTTGGTATATGGATTGACATCCAAGCCCTCTGCGCCCACTGCACCTGTTTTATTACCTGATTGATCTTTTGTCATATTTATTACCCTATTGAGACATCCGCAGATTCTTTTGTAATATAATAATATATGCCATTTGGCACAGCGACTTACATTGCAGTGAGTGCATTCGTTTTTCAGTATATATACAGTATATATGGTCCCAGCGGGAATCAAACCCACTACATCAGGGTTGTTAGCACCGTGCTCTACCTACTGAGCCACAGAGGACCTTGGCAGCAGACAGCTGAGCGTCACTCGGGGTGTGACACACGGTGTATCATTCCCTCCATTCATGAAACAGAAACAGAACACCTCCCCAAACTGTTACCATATCTGTTACCTTACTGAACCAAACTGTTACCATATCTGTTACCTTACTGAACCCGCATGAGGACGCAACATTGATTCCTATGCATCTCAAAACAAAGATATCCATTCCAAAGTGACACAAACTATTATCCTTTAAGATTCAGCCTCGATTCAACTTATTGAGTGATTTGTTGATGACATTTTTGCATTTTAGCTAAGGGTGTCATAGCAATTTCTGAATACTTATGTACATGAGGTATTTCTGTAATATTACTATTACTATTAATATTATTATTAATATTATTATTACCATAAACAATACAATGGCCCATAAAGACAATGTCATCTAACAGACAAATGCCTGTGGTGAACGTCCACCTGCAGTCTCTGTTGCTGGCAGGATATCCCTGTGAACCCTCTGAACCTGCCTTGCGTCCCTGTGAACCCTCTCAACCACACCCAGCCTGCCTTGCGTCCCTGTGAACCCTCTCAACCACACCCAGCCTGCCTTGCGTCCCTGTGAACCCTCTCTCTCCTCTCAACCACACCCAGCCTGCCTTGCGTCCCTGTCCTCTCAACCACACCCAGGCTGCCTTGCGTCCCTCTCTACCCTCTCAACCACACCCAGCAGTGTGACAGCAGGATGTGTAACAGCAGCAGCAGCACCCTCCCCCGCATCCTCACATCCTCCCCCCCCTCCACACCGCTGCCCTCCCCCATTAGAGGCTTGTTCACAGGAGAGGGGGGGGGGTGTGGGGGTGGCGGCGGTGGTGGATACAGGGAGGGGGATACAGGGACACAGGAGGAGAGGAAGGGGGGGGGGGGGGCAAGGCACCTTGCACTAATGCACATTGCCCCCAGTATGTTTCCTCTCTTTTATTCCGATTCTCCTCCCTCCTTCCTTCTCTTCTTTCCCTATCTGCATTAGCACTGAGATGATTAATGCAGTGTAGTCGAGAGAGAGAGAGAAATAGAGAAACGTCGATGCGTGCGTGTGTGTGTGTGTGATTATGGTAGTGGATAGCAGCAACACCTCTCAGACAGAATGACAGACTAGAGAGAGCAGAGCAGCGTAGAGCAGAGCTGCAGTCTGCAGCCCCCCATTCTCCCTGAGCTGAGAGGAGCTGCAACCCACTCACACGCTCAGTACCACACCCTTTCATCCAGCATCTCACTCCCTCTCTCTCTCCCTCTCCCTCTCCCTCTCTCTCTCTCTCTCTCTCTCTCTCTCTCTCTCTCTCTCTCTCTCTCTCTCTCTCTCTCTCTCTCTCTCTCTCTCTCTCTCTCTCTCTCTCTCTCTCTCTCTCTCTCTCTCTCTCTCTCTCTCTCCTCTCTCTCTCTCTCCCCCTCTCTCCCTCCTCTGGCTCTTTTTCTCTCTCTCTCCCCCTCTCTCCCTCCTCTGGCTCTTTTTCTCTCTCTCTCTCTCTCTCTCTCTCTCTCTCTCTCTCTCTCTCTCTCTCTCTCTCTCTCTCTCTCTCTCTCTCTCTCTCTCTCTCTCTCTCTCTCTCTCTCTCTCTCTCTCTCTCTCTCTCTCTCTCTCTCTCTCTCTCTCTCTCTCTCTCTCTCTCTCTCTCTCTCTCTCTCTCTCCCTGCAGGAGAAGAGAGGGAGAGGGGGGCTCAGGTGGAAAGGGACAGCCACAGCCCCTGCTTCCCCTGCCAGCCTGCCTCCCTCCCTCCCTCCCTCCCTGCCCGCCTGCCCGCCCCAAGTCTCCCTATTCCCCTGACAGTCAATTGACGAGCTCGGGTGAATCGTTGTTTTCCGAAACCCGTATATAATAGATGTATTTTTGCGCCGGGTGTTAATATACAAGCCATGTTATGCCTCTGTTCATTACAACCGCGACCCACCCTGTAATTCAATTAGCCTACTCCCCTACCCTGGAACAAAGGCTTCCACTACACCACCACCACCACACATCCACTGACAGGGGTGTCGGTGCTCAGTGTGTGTGTGTGTGTGTGTGTGTGTGTGTGTGTGTGTGTGTGTGTGTGTGTGTACACGCCGGCTGAGAGAGAGAGCCACCGCTTTCTCTCTGGGTGTAGTGTGTCAGTCTCACTGCTGTTTTAACAGCCAGCCCAGAGTCAGTCAGTCAGTCAGTCAGTCAGCCATCTCTCTCTCTCTCTCTCTCTCTCTCTCTCTCTCTTTCTCTTATTCTACAATTTATTTACAGTACATGCTCTCTGTTCATCCATCCCCCCCCCCTCCCCCCCGCCCCCTCCCCCCACCAAAAAATAAAAATAAAACCCATCAGTCATCCAGCACCTCTCCATTCCTCAAAAGCAGACGCCGGCGCTGTGACACGCTCCCTTGTGGGTGATCAATGTGAGGCAGAGACAGAAGGAAGCCGTGTGTGTGTGTGTGTGTGTGTGTGTGTGTGTGTGTGTGTGGGGAGAGAGGGGAGAGAGAGAGACAGGCAGGGCTTTAATGCAGTAGAAAAAGCTCTGTGTGAGAAGAGAGAGAGCAGAGAGCCTCACCCACTTCAGTGTTTCAGTGTAGCCTAGCGTGCCTACTAGCATGCCTACTAGCTAGCCTAGCCTTGCTTTCACGCCTTGGCTCAGTAGTGACTCATCCAGCTTTGACATTTAAGCCTCTATCAGGTGTTTGCGGCGTGGAATCCGATCCTTTACGGAGGGCAGATAGAAAAATCATGATCACACTGGAATAACTGGGCGGGCTCGTGGAGGAGATCAATCAGAACTGTATCATCGTGTAGCATCGCATTCTCCACTACTACAAGATTCAAGATTCAGATTCAAGATTCAAGAAGATTCAAGATTCAAGATTCAAGATTCAAGATATTATACGCCTCACAGACCCCCCCACACACACACACACCCGAGGTCTACCAACCAGTCATGTTCTCACAGAGAGAAAGGAAAGGATTTGATTGATGGAGAGAAACAGGGTGGTTATTGCTAATATCATATAATATTGGACATGGACACACAAAAAAACAGGTGCCATTGTGCTACTACGTCCTACCGCCCTGCATGGTGATAATGTTGGACTTTTAACCTGAGGAGCTAATGTGCTAATCCCGTTACGGCCCGTTAATGTATTCCTAGTGTAGGTCCCAGGGGGCCACCTCTCCATGCTACAGCCTGAGCAGTCCTGTCTGTCCTTACCCCACCCTTTTTTTTTTCCTGAGGAAAAACTTGCATCGCTATTATCTCCTGCTAGAAATATATATATATATATATATATATATATATATATATATATATATGTGTGTGTATGTGTATAAATATAACACACATATAGGATTATCAGGGAGCAATTAGAGCATCAATTAAGAGCGGCCTGAAAAATGTGTTAGACAGTGTGTCTTCCTGGCTAGATATGTTAGTCAGATAATGTCTCTCTTTAGCAGCTCTATACAGTGGGGAAGGCATTCAAGTCTAGATGCATGCACTGATCACAGTACAGACCCATCAGGGGCTGTCTCTCTCACAGCACCAAGCCAGCAAACAGGTACATGAAGAGCATTATCAATTGGCTTTCTAAAGTAAAGGCTTTAAAGTAGAGGATCGATCGGCTTGAGAACAACCGTTGGTCCAGGGTCCTCTTTCAGGTTATGACAGTGTGAGGTTTGAAAGCATGGTGGCTGGTCTACGCTCATTCATACTTAATTACATTAACAAGGCGTGTCAGTTTTTTTTTTTTTTTTTTCATGAAAGACTTTTCACTGGGAAGATGGAGAGTCACACACAGGAGATCCGCAAAGTCTTAAATCCAACAAACACCTTCCCTCCTGATTCTTTTCACAACCCCCCTTTCATTGAAATGAATACAGGCAATTACTCTGAAAAGTTGACAATTATAGTAGTTCAATTTCTTTTCTTTTTGGGGGGGATGATAAGAATGATAAGATTAAGAAGAAAAGGAATTTCTTAAAGCAATTACCGGTTTTGTTCTTCTTATACAGCACAGCATAGTTGTAGTATCCTTTCCTTTCTTTTCCCCTTCGTTCGTTCCTTTTTTTTCCTCTCCTTTCACTTCTCTCACTCCCTCTCACTCTCTCTCTCACTCTCTCACTCTCTCTCTCACTCGATCGCTCTCGCAGGCTGTATCAACAGCTGAACCGCCTAATGCTTTTACTCATCACAATGTGCACACACACTCACAGTCTGCCTGCTACAGCCTCTCTCTCTCTGACTCCCTGCCTAACAATGACTACAAGCCCAGCCTTTAAACCCCTCCCTTTTCCCTTGCCTTCCCTTCCCACCGACACCCCCCCACCCCCCTCCCTCCTTCTCTCTGTGACGAACCCGGTGCACCCCCCACTCTCTCCCTCCTCCTCCCTCTCCTTCCTCCCCCTCTCTCCGCCACAGGAGAACGGTTTGCAGGCTGGCTCAGGCGTGAGGTACAACCCCACCCAACATTGCTCCCAGTCTGTTGATTGAATACATCCAATCTGTCCGCAGACAATTCCTATTCCATTCTTTTTTTTTTCTCATCCCCCCCAACCCCCCCACATAAACTGGGCGGTGGTCTCCATTGTATAGCTAGTATCTTAAATAGGCGTATTTTTCCTGATTAAATCCTATCAGTCACTGCTTGTGGTTTGAGATCAATACAATAAGATCTGACTAAATTACCCTAGTGTGCCAATTCCCTGTTCTGGCAAGCAGGCAAGGGAGGCTGGGAGGGAGGGAGGGAGGGAGGCAGACACATATACACACACACACTACTGCCAGGGTGGGAGGATGATCACGTCGGTTTCTCTTCAGTGTTCAGTTCACATGGAAACGCCAACAGATAGATAGACTCTCAATGGTGTGAAGGAGGAGGAGGAGGAGGAGGAGGAGTAGGAGGAGGAGGAGGAGGTGGAGGATGAGATGGAGGCCAGGGTGGGGTGTGGCCATCTATCTTCTTTCCCCCTGCCCACATTTGCGCAGAATCCGCTGTGATGACCAGGCACAATACGCACACACACACACACACACACACACACACACACATGCACGCATATGCACACGCACACACACCATTATGGTGTGAGAGACCCCCCACCCCCCACTGACCACAGAGAGAGCAGATGCCAGACAGACACACAATGAAGACAGAATCCAGGGAGACTGTGTGTGTGTGTGTGTGTGTGTGTGTGTGTGTGTGTGTGTGTCATAGAGAAGCAGCAGAATTCCACCCACCACTAGAGAATGTTGACTGAACAATATCCATGTGATTCATTCTAATTCTAATTCTACGCTTCTTCTCCTTGTGTTCTACTAGGATTATTCCACACATCCTCCTCCTCCTCCTCACAGGGAAATCATTACCGTAACTGTTGGGATGTAGCCCATCCACCACCAGGGCCTGCCAGCCCGATCTATTATTTGGACAGTAATTTGGTTACGCTCAATATCATAAACCAGCAGTCGCTCTGTTTCATATTAATGGCTGAATCTAATACGACTGTTGCTATGGTAGTTCAAACGAGGTTGAAATAATTATTCTATCACTATGTGGTAAATAATGGAGAGGTGAAGGAAGACAGGGTCAACGACTACGAGTAGAGTTTTGTAGGAAGAAATTAGAGATGCTTCAAGTGGATTGGGGGGGGGATGTTCCAAGGCTGATAGCTTGTTTCAATGAAATACATCACGACTGTTGAACAGAATAGCTGTGTGTGAGTGTGTGTGTGAGAGAGAGGGAGAGATAGGGGAGGTTGGTAGAGGTACAAATCAGGACAGCTCATTGGCATGTATGGAATGGAATGAGGAATGGTATCAAACCAACGTGTTTTTATTCCATTCCATGCATTCAAATGAGCCCCATCCTCCGATTTCTACCTCCGCCAGCCTCCCCTGCTGTGTGAGGTGTGAGGGCTATGGGGTCATCACTGACTGAAGATCTCAAATCACAGCAGGGGGGAATCGGAACTCCAGATCATTGCGCATTATTGGCCAATGACTTGACATTAATGGTAAATGGATGCACTGATATTGCGCCTTTATCCAAAGCGCTTTACAACAACCTCTCATTCACCCATTCACACACACACATTCACTTTGCCTTGCAAGCTACCATGCAAGGCACCGGCCCGCTCACTGGGAGCAATTTGGGGTTCAGTGTCTTGCCCAAGGACACTTCCGACATGTGGCCAGCTGGGGCTCGAACCGCCAATCTGCCAACCTTGCGATCATTAGACGGCGGCTCTACCTCCTGCGCCACAGCCGCCGCAACAATGGAAGGTAGTCAGAATGACACGCAGGGATCTGGAGTCAGGATTACGTCCTGAGAATGTTCAGAGTTCTCATGTCGAGAGGTTTCAATTCGGTTGTTAAGTCGTGACGTGTTTCCGGGTCCAACGTTGGCTGAGGTGCTCTCTTCGAAATGCCACAGTAATAATAATAATTCATTATATTTGTATAGCGCTTTTCCGAGGCTCGAAGACGCTGACAATATGGGAAAAACAGGAATGTGCTGTGTCGCTTGTTGTATGAAAAGATCCGAGTCTAAAAAACGATTGAACTGTCATTCTACCGCTTTAGTACACTGGTACTCTGGTGCAGGGATGACTTTATTTGGACCCGGAAATTGCTAAACGTCAGACTTAACAACCGAATACAATTGATGAACTGTAGTTCAACCTAAAATGGACAAACTGACTCATTCAACTAATGACCAGAGAAAATCTATATATTTTATTTGGGCATAATTCCAACAATATCATTTAAGCATAAACGCTTAAAACATAAAAAAACAACAAACAACTGTACATCCAGTCAGAATCCAACATGTAGTATACAACACAACCAGCGCAGTAGCACGCTCAGTATTTGAAGTAAACTCATAAAACATCCAAAACCATAAAGACACAGTTTCATCCTCTGCTAAATTAAGTGTTTACACATTTTACACTACTTGTCCAAATACTTTCAGCAAAATATTCATGGTCAAATGTTGAATGGTGAGTGGTTATTTGATGATGTTAGTTTTTGATATCAAAACTAAATTATTTTGTGCAAGAAAATATTGTGTTTTGAAAGATTGAAAGGGTTCAATGGCATCACCATGTTGTAAAGCGGTTTGTTTCACAATATTGTAAATTTGAATGCCCAAAAATATTTCCATACAAAAAGGCAGAAAATAGCTCTATATAAACATTTAGAAATGTCTTAAGGTTTTTAATAAGGCATTCAATAACTTAGTCATCATTCATACTCTACTCGTTCACAAGAAAATCTAAAGTGACAGACCAGTAATAAAGAAACAAGGAAACATGGTGTAGTGCGTGTGTGTGTGCTTGCGTGTGTGTATGTGTGTTTGTGTGTGCGTGTGTATGTGTGTGTGTGTGTGTGTGTGTGTGTGCGCGTGCGCATATAAGCAGTTAAAGTAGGGAGGAGTGACTCCAGGTGTCTGTGTAGATACTGAGCTCTGGCCAGAGTGGATCCTCTCACCCTCGTCCTCCCCTTGTTCATAACCCCCGAGTCCATCCAGGAACATCGGTGCTTTCAACAGTGTGAGTGTAGAATTCCAGTCATCCCCCTCCCTTTATGAATCCAGGAAGATCCCCTGCTGTTACATCTCCCCACCAGCAGGTGGCCCTAGCACTGAGACTCGGCCATGCCCTCATCCTTGGGCTTCTCTTGGTGGATGTAGTAATCTTCGTAGTCTGAATCCTAAAGACAAGTCGGTAGGGGGGAGAGGGGGGGGGGGGGGGGGAGGGGAGGGGTACAAAAAAGCTCAATATTTAATGGACGCCCATATTGTCAGAGCTAGCCAACATGTAAAATGTAGAGTATGAAATGGATCATCCAGACGTGTACCTATAATTAATTCATGGTTGGAAGCGGCCTACGAGTACATACCAGCATATATAGGTCACAGCAAGTCATGTTTTTCTCCTTGGGGCTGACTTGCTTGAAGCCACCATGCTCCTCTCTGTCAGAAAATAACAACACACAAGTGAACACATGGGGCTGGATCCAATTAGACGTCAGTATTCATGTCACGTTCTTGGTTCCGCATACCGAGATCTGACGTAACGATCAGACTTTTCTTTTCGAAAAAATGTGAATGCATTTCCGTGTTGTTGAAAAACAACGACACGTCGCTAGTCGACTAACACGGCTTGTTTTGTGAGCCTGCTAACAATGTAAAGTAGTGTTATAGTTAACTAGGTAGCAGTGGGGGATTAGGCTACTCACCGAATCCATTGCATTGTTGCAGTATTTTTGGCTTGACCAGCGAGTTTGTGGCGCGATTCTCAACAACGTCGAAACGTAGTTCCGTGTTTCAAAAGAAAAGTCCGAGCATTTCGATCGGTTGCAAGAAATGACGACCGAAAGACTAGAACGTGTCACGTTTGACTTGGACGACAGGGGGGGTCTCCGACCTGGGTCCTGAAGAACAGGGGAGGCTGGTGGCAGAGGCGGAAACAGGGAGACCGGGGCTCCTTGTAATGGAGCGGAATAAGGATGGTGTGTTTGATACCGTTCATCACAAGGAGCCCTCTCTGTCCTCCCGTTTCTACCACCACCAGCCTCTACCACCTCTACCACCTCCAGCCTCCAACGGACAAACATCCCCCAGCCCCTTCAGATACTACAGGCGTAGGAACACCCACCAGATGGAAAAGCTCACTTTTACAGTACCCACACAATCCTTCAACGTCTACACCACCCTCTAGGATGTGTAGGGGAGGGCCTGGGGGGGGGGGGGTTGTTTCCGGGCCATAATCAGTCCTTCAAACCTGTACTTCTATTAGTCTCTGGGGGAGACCCAGGGTTGTGATTGGGGGAGGGGGGAGGGGGGGGGGATTAAATCCTACTGACCTGTCCGTGACCTCTATGGGGGAGCGGTGGGCCTGGGCTTGGCTCCTCCCCTCCTTCAGGGTGCACAGCATCCTGGTCATCAGGACCAGGGAGATGAGCGCCGAGGGGATGAGGACCAGGGCGAAGAGCACCGCCACGTCGGAGAAGCGGACCGCCACCACTGTGGAGGGGGAGGAGGAAGGGCAAGGCAGGTTTATTTGTTGTTATTATTTTTTTAGAGTGGGAGTCCCAGTCCCACTCATGATATATTTTTTATTTGACAGAGATAGTGAAGACAGACAGGAAAGTAAGGAGAAGAAGGGAGAGAGGGCATATCAGCAGGGCATGGGCCAGATTCGAACCCATGCCGACATGGGCATACTGTAGACCGCGGTGCTAGACCACTGGACCACCCCAGACCACAGGCGAGTTTATTTGTATAGCACATTTCATACAACAGGGGCCAATCCAAAGTGCTTTACATACAGCACACAGTAGGTTTTAGTTTATTTATTGAGCACATGATTAAAAAAAAAAAAAAAAAAGCTCAGAAGGCTTGTACATAGTTCCACCCCCATCAATAGCTAAGGTTCAATATACTACAAAGATACACTTAATAATTAAAACAAAATAAGACAAGAGAAACCACAGACTAAATCATATCCATGGGGCAAAACGGTAGGATAGCTAAAAAATGAATTAAAAAAGACAAGAATACATAGGTAGGTGAATAGGTGAATAAATACACAAAATAACAATAATAATAATAATAATAATATGCCATTGAGCTGACACGTTTATCCAAAGCAATGGACATTGCAGCGAGGGCAGATTTTTCAGTAGAGACGGTCCCAGCGGGAATTGAACCTACAATCTAAGCGTTTTTTTTTGCATCACGCTCTAGCAACTGAGTGAGCCACAGAGGACTATGTGAGGACACACAGGTGCACACAGGCACGTATACACACACACACACCACACAGGCACGGATACACACACACGCACGGACATACTGTACACACACACACATACCACACAGGCACGTATACACACACACACACACACACACACACACACAGGCACGTATACACACACACACACACACACACACACACACAGGCACGTATATATACACACACACACACACACACACACACACAATACACACGCACACACCACACTACACACACACACACCAGGCACACAGGTCTAGAGGAGGTCGGCTCCTGTACAGAAAGGACAGAACGACCCCCCTCCGACGGGGTTCGAATCGCATGAATGGAAGAAGACGTCCTTGGGTGGAAACAAAGCAACACCATCCTCCATCCCATGCCTCGGAACCAGCCATGCAGAGCCCAAGACAATTCTCCACCTTGGTGGACAATGAAGTTATATTCAATTCAATGCCAGTCCTTAAATCGGACAGAGAGCTCATCCTTGATCCATTCTCAGTGGTGAACCCCGCCTCCCCCTAAACCACCCTCACTGCAGATAATATATACTAAGATAATATATATTATATGACTACTTGAACACTACCTGACTACTACTTGACTACCTGTACTGTAGGTATCGGTATTCTATGGCATATTGTATCATATTGCATTTCATCATATTGTACCCTGCACAGCATTTTGCACTGCTGATTCTAGTGCGGTACGCCTGGTCCCGCTGTAGTACGACTACCTTCACTTTATCACCTTATTGTTACTTACTTTACTTATTTTACTTCATTCTATTATTGTTGATATCTTGCTGCAATGCCAACGTCGAAGAACCTAAGCCTAAGCATTTTACTCTTGAGTACCTGTACACTGGATGTGATGAAAGCAATTGTGATTCATCTTCTCCTGAGCCCTATTCCCTCTAAGGCACGAGGGAGAGACGGCCCAGAGCCCAGATCTCACAAGGGGGGGGGGGGGCTGTGGCTAAGGAGGTAGAGCTGGCGTATAATCATCGCAAGGTCAGCGGTTCGATCCCTGGCTGGCCACTTGCGGCCGAGGTGTCCTTAGGCAAGACACTGAACCCCAAATTGCTCCCAATGCGCGGGCCGGCGCCTTGCATGGTAGCTTGCCGCCATTGGTGTGCGAACATGTGTGAACGGGTGAATGAGAGGCCGTTGTAAAGCGCTTTGGAATAAGGCGCTGTATAAGTAAGTAAGTAGCCTTGAGAAACCGATGGTTCTTGAGCCTAACGGCCCTTAGGGGGGCAGGAGCCTCTCTCCTGTTTCCGTAGCGTGAGGCGGCTTGATGTACAAGTACACCCCCCTGGACATGAGGCTGGTACGTCGCAGGGTCTTACCCACCCCCCAATCCAACCCTTAATGCTGAGTGCCAAGCAGGGAGGCATCAGGTACCTTTTTTATAGTCTTTGGTATGACTCGACCAGGGATCGAACTCACGACCTCCCGATCTCAGGGCGGACGGACACTCTAACCGCGAGGCCACTGAGCTGGTTAAAGGCGCTATATAAAGTGCAGTCCGTTTACCATTTTCAAGAGGAGTATGCTAATTCTGAGTATGCTAACTCTGCGTTCCCAGTTGCCTACAGATGAGGAGAGGACGTTCCCCAGCACCACCACCGCTGGGGAGCCGGGCTCTGGCAGCCCCCACAGAGGGATCGGGGTGGTTAAGATTTTAGGCTTTGATTCTGATCTCTCTGATCTTTTCGATGTTACCATGGAGATTAACCTGTCACAGCTGGAGGCGGATGATTCAGCAGATGATGCAGATGATGTCCAACGCAACGCGTGCGAGTTGGGCCGGTGCCACGACACCGGGCCGGATTAAGAGATAGATTACACCAGGCAGACTGGAGTTTTCGGGGCCGACACGCACATTTTGAAATGACTTTTAACTGCCGAAATGACTTAACACTGATTATAATGCTCATTCATTTAGTTAGGTATATATTTTTAGCTTATCTAGTTATATTTCGGTATTCTTACGCCATTTGTGTGTTGTCATTTATTTATAGTGGAAAATATAGCCATGTATTATACATTTGATTTAGATGCATTTTACATCGGATTTTAATACGTCTTTACTTATTCAGATGTTGAAATGGGAGACGTACATTTACAGACGCTTTCTCCTGACTTTCAGTGAGGTGAACTCCTCAGTGATGTCATCAAATGCCAGGGAGGTCATAAATCAATTCTCAAATTGCTAACAGGGCGAAGGCGTTCAGTTTGTTTCCCTTACTGTTGATCTCAGGTACGTTTTCACACGTTTCAACAAAGAAAACAACCTTTCTCCTTAACAGACGTGGGTAAATGTCAGATACGAAGGCAAATGTCCACGTTAGGGAAAGCATAAGTAAGTAAGTAAAGCTTTATTTATATAGCGCCTTTGGTACATGAATGCAACTCAAAGCGCTTTGCAAAGCATCCCTCAGGCCTAGCTCTGGGCTTCTCATACATGTCCATGACTGATTGATGATTTTTTATTTGTTTGTGCCTAGAATGTCTGTGTCTAGAATGTCTGTGTCTAGAATGTCTGTGTCTAGAATGTCTGTGTCTAGAATGTCTGTGCCTAGAATGTCTGTGCCTAGAATGTCTGTGCCTAGAATGTCTGTGTCTAGAATGTCTGTGCCTAGAATGTCTGTGCCTAGAATGTCTGTGCCTAGAATGTCTGTGTCTAGAATGTCTGTGTCTAGAATGTCTGTGCCTAGAATGTCTGTGTCTAGAACGTCTGTGTCTAGAATGTCTGTGTCTAGAATGTCTGTGTCTAGAATGTCTGTGCCTAGAATGTCTGTGTCTAGAACGTCTGTGTCTAGAATGTCTGTGCCTAGAATGTCTGTGTCTAGAATGTCTGTGTCTAGAATGTCTGTGCCTAGAATGTCTGTGCCTAGAATGTCTGTGTCTAGAATGTCTGTGTCTAGAATGTCTGTGGCTATATCCGGCCCTGCATACAGTGTTCATGCCTGGAGCCTATTGGTTATGGTATAATCTCAATCAATAACCAGTGATCTAATCAACAGAGTTATCCAATAAAGTAATCAGATCTGACCAATCACATAATCAGATAATACTAAAGTATTGATTGTTTACTAACCATTATAATGTAACCAGTTTACTACAGCTATGTAGGCATGATCAAACATGACTAACACAATGTATTCAAGCATTGATTAATGTTGAACTATGTATTAATATATATATATATATATACTGTATATATATATATATATATATATATATATATATATATTATAATGTTGATTAAATGTTGAAATGTAACCAAGACTGAGGGAAGGAACAGAGAAAGAGGAACTAGAGTCCTGAGGTTGAGGTTAGTTGAGGACACAGCAGCTCAGCTAAGGAAGAGTTCACCTAAGTTCAGCTGGAATGCCACTAGCTTTCCGAAGCCGAGAGGCAAAATGCTGAGTATCTGGGCCAGGGGGGGGTTATGTCACAGGCATCTCAACAGGCATTTCCATCCTGAAGAGAACACGTTAAAACCTAAAGACCAGTAGGTCTTCAACGAGCCAAAGTTCTCTCCGGGGAAATTCTGACAAGGAATCCCCCAGCAGTAGATTCTCTCTAGTTGCTTTATGTTTCAGCCATACTGGAGACTGAGAAACCGCTTTACACCTACAAGGAAATGAGGACAGATGGCAGGAAGGCCCAGGGGCTAAAGGTTGCTCTGCTACAGCTAAGAGGGTCTCGCAGAGGTACTGGATGGGGGGGAGTGGACCAACCCCCGGTGTGTGCGTAAGGCACGTGTATGTATGGAGCGTGTGTGTACGGCGTGTGTGTGTACTGCGTGTGTGTACGGTGTGTGTGTGTATGCCACGAGAGTTATCTCTTATACATAGGCATTTTTGACACTACATGCAAAGATGGCTCGGCTGACCACAAGTGAAGGATGACTTAGGCAATTATGCCATGAGGCTAACGATATGTCGACACTATTCAGAACCTCTCTAAATGTAGGATTAGGTCAGGCAGACAGAGTCGGTGGATAAAGGATATTTTATATATCATCTAAGATTTATTCTCAGTGTGTTTTTAAAGCCTTTAAAGCCTTGTTGCAAGCTGACAAACTGTAAAACAGACTCATGAAATAAACCCTCCACCACACTAATACTGGCTTTTATTAGGCCATGAATGGAGCCCTCTGGAACCTTCCAGGTCTAACAACACGGTGCTCCCCGCGTCGTTACTCTGAGGTCAAACAGGGGTCACCCCTGAAACCCGCTGTCTGAGTGTGTGTGTGTGTGTGTGTGGCGCGTGTGTGTATGGCGCGTGTGTGTATGGCGCGTGTGTGTACGGCGCGTGTGTGTGTAATGTACGGCGTGTGTATGTACGGCGCGTGTGTACGCCGTGTGTGTATACGGCGTGTGTGTATGCCGTGTGTGTGTACGGCATGTGTGTATGCCGTGTGTGTACGGCGCGTGTGTGTACGGCGCGTGTGTGTGTACGCCGCGTGTACGGCGTGTGTATGTACGGCGCGTGTGTACGGCGCGTGTGTACGGCGCGTGTGTACGCCGTGTGTGTATACGCCGTGTGTGTATGCTGTGTGTGTGTACGGCATGTGTGTATGCCGTGTGTGTGTACGGCGTGTGTGTATGCCGTGTGTGTGTACGGCATGTGTATGCCGTGTGCATATGGCTTGCGCATATGGCGTGTGTGTACGGCGTGTGTGTGTTTATGTGGCGTATGTACAGCGTGTGTGTCTGCGTGCGCATGTGCGGCCTCACCTTTGGGGCTGACGGTGAGGACGGTCTGGGAGGTGGGGGAGCCGTGCACGTCGGGGGGGTTCCTGACGGAGCAGGTGTAGGTGCCGTTGTCTCCCAGGGTGGCGTTGACCAGCTGGACGGAGGCCTCGCCCCGGGCGGGGCTGCCCACCCACACCACACGCCCCTTAAACTGGCCGTCCGTAGGGGGGAACGCCAGGGAGGAGAAGTGGAAGAACTAGGGAGAGGGGGAGAGAAGAGAGAGAGAGAGAGAGAGAGAACAGGGTGAGGGAGAGTGGGAGAACTATGGAGGGGAGAGAAGAGAGAGAGAACAGGGTGAGGAAGGAGGAGGAGTAGAAGAACTAGGAGAGGGAAAAGGAAGAGAGAGAGAACAGGGTGAGGAGGAGGAGGAGGAGTGGAAGATCGGGGGTTTTCACACAATGCACTCGCACCTGTGCACACACAGACACACGCTCACACACACACACACACACACACACACCCTCACTCATCTCACATGCAGCAGGCCTCCTGCTGTAGCAATCAACGGCGCTTCACAGTTTTATGGTTTTATAGCGACGCTGGTCTATCAGCTGGGCTCTCCTGCAGGCTCTTAGGAGGGGCTGACACAGCACTACAAATCTAACCGCTGCACTCTCCCCCATCCACCGCACTCCCACCATCCCCTGCTATCACCTCAAGACAGGTTACCGTAACCCCAAGTTCTCTTAGCTGTAGCACTGAGACCCATCGAATCCCATTCTAGAAAATGGACAATGTATCATTTTAGTGGTGGAAAGCATTGAGGGGCAATTATGGGTGCAGGGCTCTCTGTCCAACCAAGCACTCACGTTGACATGAAGAAAGAGAACAGCGGTTTGAGTGGAACAATAGCCGGCTTTCCACAGCGGGTATTACGCTGCCAGTGCCAAGTCCAACTGGTTTTCTACAGTCAATAGCAGGCTTCAAATGCGCCCGTTCAAAACTCAATAGATTGAATTAAAATCTAAATAGTAGCTTTGTACACATACACCTGCCATGAACTGCTTAAACTATACTAGCCTTGTTAAACTATTAACTGTTAAACTATACTAGCCTACTGGGTGGGACTAGAACTATACTAGTCTAGAACTATACTAGCCTACGGGGTGGGACTAAAACTATACTAGGGACTAAAAAGACCAGAGGTGGAGATTTAAACGGCTTTGAGGGGCTAACGGCACATCAGGGCCAAATGCATGAAAACAGTTATTGAGTTGACCTGCTGTTTGATGCAGGTGTGATTGACTGACTGATGTTGATCCCTGAATGTCATTCAGAGAATTTCATTTTTTTTTTTAAATCAGCAGCTCTCTGCAGGTCAGCCATCGCTATCTGCTGCGGTTCATATTTGATCCAATCGCCGGATATTCAAGCCCTCTATTCAATCCAGGAAATTAATTTCCATCAAGATATTGATAATTATGCAGGCTTGTGAAGCAAGCCCACCGATTCATGGTTCTCAAGCCTTGGGCTGGTAAATTATATTTTTTTGATTGAGTTTTCAAAACACTTATTCATTCGGTCTCCGTTGATATACGATTATGGCAATAAAATAAATAAAATCTAGGCTGGCTATGGCTGAATCTGCTAATGAAATTGGATGGAGAGAAAAATCTGGCATGAGACCTCCTCTAGAACACCATCCCTCTGCTGGCTACGCAGAGAAAAACAAACACACACATTTCACGACCGACCTTATCTCACAGACCAAACACGTTTAAGTCAACAAAGAGCTATACTGTAGCTATAAAACTATAGCAAACGCACACCTCAGATAAATAAAAAAAAAACACTTGTGTTCGTGACATAATAGCAAGTTAACACACACACACACACACACACACACACGGCTACCGCCCACACACGCACGCACGCCCGCCCTGCCACAACATCCTAATGGCTAATCCAACAACAACCTCCTCAACTCCATATTAGCCCGGGAGGCGAGGAGCCGCAAGACATTAGAGTCACTTAACTGGGAAGTGCTCCTATAGGACGTGACGTTAATGCACACCGCAGGACCGTATAGCCCCTCTGCTGAGCAAATAGGATTAAACTCTTACGTGGTTGGCTGTGCTCAAGTACCGCCCAGCCGGTCGGGGCTTGGAGTCATTGTTGTGGGTGGTGGGAGGGAGACCCTAAGTGAACTTACGACTCAACGACGTACATGTTTACCACTTCACCACCCGGGGGAGGGGGGGGGGGCTTCCAGACCCTAATCGCCTGGGGTTTCTTCAGGTCATTTCCCCAGGGGGGGGGGTGTGAGGGGGGGCTCCGGTAGGGGATGTAGTGGTCAAACTAAAGCTCGGTGGGTAAAACCTATTAGGGCCAGTGTGGAAATTAAAGGGGTGGGGGTGGTGGGGGTTTCTCACATGAACGTAAAGGCTTGATGCCCAGGCCAGGGTACGTTTATGGAACTATGGGAGCTTGGTCAAGCTTTGAGTTTGGGACTTTTTTGGGGGACTAATTCTGTTTGCTTTCCATCGTACCAGGCAAACTAGATCGGGTACAGCTAAAGCATTTGAAGTACTTGTGGACATTTTGAGGTTACTTAAGTGTGCGTCGCAGATCAGTAAATGGTCAATGGACTGACTTATATAGCGCCTTATTCCATAGCGCTTTACAATGGTCTCTCATTCACCCGTTCACACACACATTCACACACTCATGGCTCATTGGGAGCAATTTGGGGTTCGGTGTCTTGCCCAAGGACACCTCGACATGTGGCCAGCCAGGGTTCAAACTGCCGATCTGCCGACGCCGGCACTACCTCCTGCGCCACAGCCGCCCACGGGAAGGTGAGAGGGAGGGAGGGGATGGAAAGAGGGAGAGCAAGAGGCCAGGGAGGGAGAGGGAGAGGCCAGGGAGGGAGAGGGAGAGGCCAGGGAGGGAGAGGGAGAGGCCAGGGAGGGAGAGGGAGAGGCCAGGGAGGGAGAGGGAGAGGCCAGGGAGGGAGAGGGAGAGGCCAGGGAGGGAGAGGGAGAGGCCAGGGAGGGAGAGGGAGAGAGGCCAGGGAGGGAGAGGGAGGGAGGCCAGGGAGGGAGAGGGAGGGAGAGGGAGGCCAGGGAGGGAGAGGGAGGCCAGGGAGGGAGAGGGAGAGGCCAGGGAGGGAGAGGGAGAGAGGCCAGGGAGGGAGAGGGAGGCCAGGGAGGGAGAGGGAGGGAGAGGGAGGCCAGGGAGGGAGAGGGAGAGGGTGGTGGAGAAGAGGGGGGGGTTGGAGGTAGAAACCAGAGGACATGTCATGGAACGGAATAAGGAGGAACCAAAAGGAGGTATCAAACAAGAACGGTATGGTAAACACCATTCCTCATTCTGTTCCATGCTATTTCAATGAGCACCGTCCTCCGATTTCCACCTCTACCACCAGCCTCACCTGGAATAGGGCCGTGTACCAGATTAGATTAGATTTATTGTCGCCAGGGGGAAATTCATTTTCACACCACTGTACAGTATACATATATACATACAACACCGTATAACACAGACAACAACAGGCAGTACTACACATGACAGATACACAAGTACACACACTCAGCGCGGTCTATTATTTAAGGCAACAATGGCTGCGGGGATAGCGAGCCCTTTTGCACCTTAGCGTTCTGTACCTACGCCCGGATGGCAGTGGGGCGAGGTACAGATTGAGTGGGTGGGTGATGTCCTGTTCTATTCGGTTGTTAAGTCTGACGTCAAACGTGACGTTTAGCAATTTCCGGGGGCAATTTCCCGTTTTCCCATATTTGTCAGTGTCTTTGAGCCTCGGAAAAGCGCTATATAAATATAATGAATTATTATTATTACTGAGGCATTTCGAAGACAGCGCCTCAGCCAACTTTGGACCTGGAAACACGTCACGACTTAACAACCGAATTGTGGTGCGATGCTTGGCCCTGTTGTTTAGTGCTGTACCAGTACTCACTGTCTGCGGAGGGCCTCCGCTCTGCGGCCTGTAGGCCCAGTCCACTGACATCTTGCTGGTGGCTCTGCTGGAGGAGGTGAAGGTGCAGGACAGGGTGACGGTCTCACCCTTTGAAGCGTTGATCTCGGCTGGGGACCTCACTTGTATAGCAGAGGCTGGACCCAACACTGAGGGAGAGAGGGAGGGAAGGGGGAGGGAGAAAATAGAAAGATAGAGAAGGAGGGAGAGAGGGGGGGTGAGAACAAGAGGCCAGGGAGGGAGAAAGTGGTGGAGGAGAGATGGGGGCGATAGAAAGAGGGAGAATGAGGGAGAGAGAGAGAGGGGGAGAGCAAGAGGACAGGGAGGGAGAGGGAAAGGGGGTGGAGGAGAGGGGGAGAGAGGGAGGGGGATAGAAATAGGGAGAGAGGTGGAATGATGAGGGAAACCAGAGCGGCGGGAGGAGGGACAGATAATATGGGAGTCAATAGATGAAACATTTGGCAGCACAAATGAGGGGTGTGTGTGTGTGTGTGTGTGTGTGTGTGTGTGTGTGTGTGTGTGTGTGTGTGTGGAGGAGGAACAGGAGAAGTAACATTATGCCATAGTTCACTCGCTTCACTATTATCTCTTCACGGTCATTTCAGGAGGTTTGGAATTTCTAGTATCCAAAACAAAACCGCCACGAGCTTTCAAACCAACCAAAGAGTCCAAATACCAACCGTGTGATGTTAGAGGTATAATATCAGGTTAAGGCCTTCTTCTATGATTCTGAGGAGGCAAGGTTTCATTTCCAAGCGAATGCCAAACAAAATGCTTTGATAGGAAAGTTTAAACCAGCCATACAAACTGTACGTACGATGACTAGGCCTACTTCTAACAATTCTGCCTGAAAAAAACAACCCAAAAAACATTGACTGTGCAAGACTTCTTTTCAAACTCAAAAGAATACCCAATCTTTTTTGCAGACATATTTGAGCAGATACATTTAAGAGTTCTGAGGGAAAAGTGGTGACATAAAAAGAAAACAGGGAGATGTAAGGTGATTCTGTTACCAAACCTTTAAACTGCACATTTCTCAAAGTAAATGGGTTTTTGTGTTTTATAAGTCAAGGTTAAAAGTAGTCCTTGGGCATAGAGTGGACTTTTCATAAAATGCCGGTCGAGAGAGGACGCTGGCGTTGCTTGTTCGCCGCTTCTCTGCCCGAAATCTATAGGTGTAATTGCAGTATACAGAGTATATTGTCCTACAAAGACACTTAGATTTAGATTCAGTAATCTAAAAATTAATTAGACCCCTATACTTTCTTTTATTTATTTTTTTGTTTCTTTTTATGTTACTACTCAATCTTTTCAGTTTTCAGCGTCTTTGAGTGTCTAGAAAAGCGCTATACAAGTCTAATATATTATTATTATTATTATTATTATTATTATTATTATTTGGTATACACTCGGATGTGAAACGTCCCATAGTCATTCTGCTACCATGGAATTGCCTGATGCCTTTCCCACGTTGATCCTCTTGGGTCTTTTCACACAGAACTGCCCATTCCCAAGAGCTGTAGTGATCCATTAGTGTTGGAAAGAGGAATCATTTAGTCTTCTTTTAGCTATTAACTGCGCCAACAGTTTGGATCGGAAATCAAACAATTTCTATGTGGTCAAAGTAGAGATTCTCCACTTTTATTCAGATTGGGTTCACCATTTAGAAACTACAACTTTTTTTTAAACATACACCCCCCCCCCCCTCCCGCTAAATCATATGTCAAAATAAAGTACTTGTGTTTAGTATTTGGTCAACTATCCTTTGTAAGCAGTAACTGCCTGAAGTGCGTGACCCACTGACCCCACCAGATGCTGTGTATGCTCTGATGCTCTGCCAGGCCTGTGCTGTGCTGCAGCCACATCCAGTTCCTGTTTTGTTTTGGTCTCCTGCCTAGAAATCTTATCATTGGGAAATCAGATGCATGTTTAATTGGATTTCAATCTGAAGATTGACTTCGCCAGTCAAGAACCTTCCACTTTTTGGCCCTGAAAAACGTCCTAGTTTGGCAGCATGTCTGGAGTCCTCTCCTAGCTCCATCCAATGAATCTGGAGGCATTCCCTTGTACTCGAGACACGATGTTCCTCTGCTTTTCACAACACATTCTGCTGCACCTTCTCCACCATGTTTCACACATAAATGGTAAATAAATGGACTGCACTTATATAGACCCTTTATCCAAAGCGCTTTACAACGGCCCCTCATTCACCCATTCACACACACATTCACACACCAATGGCGGCAAGCTACCATGCAAAGTGCCGGCCCGCTCACTGGGAGCAATTTGGGGTTCAGTGTCTTGCCCAAGGACACTTCGACATGTGGCCAGCCAGGGCTCGAACCTCCGATCTCCCGACCTTGGGATCATTAGACGGCGGCTCTACCTCCTGCGCCACAGCCGCCCCGTGTGAGGTAGTGCTGTGCTGTAACGGTACTGTGCTGTCCTGTGCTGTAAATATTGCAATCACTCTGGTACATTACAATATTTGTCTTGTCTGTCCACAATACAATTTCCCAGTAAGTAAGTAAGTAAGTAAGTAACGTGTATTTATATAGCACAACATTTACAACGACAAGAGCCGCCCAAAGTGCTTAACAGATAAAATATAAAGAGAAAAACAAGATAAAAGAGATAAAATACAGATTAAAGAAAACAGATAAAATAGAAAAATACACTAAAAGCAAGGTGCAGTACAAAAAGGTGCAAAGAGTGCAGTGTCGGGAAGGCAGGCTCACCTCAGGTCAAAGGCCAGGGAGAAAAGATGTGTTTTGACTAGTAAGGCATTTTAGTCACTTTGTTTAGAAAGCTGTAACCTGACCTGATCCTTTTCATAACTAGTGGTTTGCACCTTGCTGTTAAGCAGCTGTAGGTTGGCTGATGACATCATTCTGCAGATGGTAGTCTCATGCATACCTCTTGGGGTGTTCCTGATCTGTGGGACAGTCGTTTTAGAACAGCTGTGCCTTTTTTCCTACTATAAGAGCCGCCTCAGGGGTCAAATGACCGTAGTCTTTACAATGGAAAGCTGCTATTTACACACAACGACCACTAGTTGACTGCCTTTTAAATTATCCCGACTCCTACACAGAAAAACTGAAAAATAGCTTTATACTAGCTTATCCTGATGTGATTTTGAAAATGTAAGGATACTGGGTGATAGAACGCACATATATAGGAAAAGTCATGAAAGGAGGGTCCTGAAATGTTATCAAGTGCAAAGATATAACACTTTCTTTTTTTACTCACGGGGTAAAATGACCCCACCCATGGCTGATTAAGTTATAAGTGAGCATTCTTCAGTCATCCACTGTAGAAGTCTTCCTTGGCTTACCAGTGTTTGCAATTGCTGAGCTCACCAGTGCTTGCTTTCTTTTTTAATGATGTTATCATATCAATTGTTGATTTCGGTAACTCTACATTTTTGGCTCCGTTTCTGATCTGCCTCATAATGTCTTCCCTCACTTTCATTGTTGTCTCTTTGGTCCTCATGTTGATAGACACCAAAAGCAGACAAAGGCAAATGCAAAGACTAGAATCAATACTAGACATTGACACTTCTCTTATTCCAATGCAAATGATGTGAAGGAACACACCTGACTAACCAGAAACACCCGTCAAGCCAATTTTCCAATACTTTTGATGCCCTTAAATAGGGGCACTAGGTATAAAAAGGAAAACATTGAATCATAGCTGAGAATCTCTACTTTACTCTCCTAGTAATTGTTTTCTTCCAAATCCAACCTGTTCAAGTATAGAGCTTAAAGAAGACTAAATGCTTCCTCGTTCCAATACTTATGGTGGGCACTGTACATACAACAGGGCTCAACATTAAGCTTTTTCAGGTAGTTGTCCTTTAGACAAGTACGGTAAACTTATCTTTTACTTGTCCGAGAGCTCAAGTTACTTGTCCAAATATGAGGCAAGCTACATTGACAAGGCAGCTACATTGACAAGGCAGCTACATTGACATGGCAGCAGACATTGGCAAGGCAGCAGACATTGGCAAGGCAGCTACATTGACATGGCAGCTACATTGACATGGCAGCAGACATTGGCAAGGCAGCAGACATTGGCAAGGCAGGTACATTGACATGGCAGCATACATTGACATGGCAGCTACATTAACAAGGCAGTAGACATTGACATGGCAGCATACATTGACAAGGCAGCATACACTGACATGGCAGCATACATTGACAAGGCAGCTACATTGACAAGGCAGCAGACATTGACATGGCAGCATACATTGACATGGCAGCAGACATTGACATGGCAGCATACATTGACCAGGCAGCATACATTGACAAGGCAGCAGACATTGACAAGGCAGCAGACATTAACAAGGCAGCAGACATTAACAAGGCAGCAGACATTGACAAGGCAGCATACATTGACAAGGCAGCTACATTGACATGGCAGCAGACATTGACAAGGCAGCAGACATTAACAAGGCAGCAGACATTAACAAGGCAGCAGACATTGACAAGGCAGCATACATTGACAAGGCAGCATACATTGACATGGCAGCAGACATTGACATGGCAGCATACATTGACATGGCAGCAGACATTGACATGGCAGCATACATTGACATGGCAGCAGACATTGACAAGGCAGCAGACATTGACATGGCAGCATACATTGACAAGGCAGCAGACATTAACAAGGCAGCAGACATTGACAAGGCAGCATACATTGACAAGGCAGCATACATTGACATGGCAGCATACATTGACAAGGCAGCATACATTGACAAGGCAGATACATTGACAAGGCAGATACATTGACAAGGCAGCATACATTGACAAGGCAGCAGACATTGACATGGCAGCAGACATTGACAAGGCAGCATACATTGACAAGGCAGCTACATTGACAAGGCAGCTACATTGACAAGGCAGCTACATTGACATGGCAGCAACATTGACATGGCAGCTACATTGACATGGCAGCTACATTGACATGGCAGCTACATTGACATGGCAGCTACATTGACATGGCAGCAGACATTGACAAGGCAGCAGACATTGACAAGGCAGCATACATTGACAAGGCAGCATACATTGACAAGGCAGCATACTGGCAAAACTGTCATCCGAAACACCCTGCTTTCCCTGGCACCTGGCCAGTTTTAGATGCTTGAAGGAACACCATGCTTGCTGGCTTGAGGAACGTGTGGGTTTCTTTCACTACGGACTTAAAATGTCCATAAGCCAACTTCGCGGTCAAGAAGGTTGGCACTTTCGCAGGCAGTGGAGTTAATAACGGTCACGAGCACGCAATAGCATTAGAATTTCTGATACAAGCTACGCCACCTCATAGGCAGCAATAATGAGGAGTGGCACAGCTTGTTATTAATACATTTAATTAAATGTTTCTCTTTGTTTTGACTTGTCCGTCAGACAAGTGCAGGAGGAAGTCCACTTGTGCGAACATAAAATGTACTTGTCCCGGACAAGCCTTAATGTCGAGCCCTGTACAATATAGTAAACTGTAAAGCTATGCTCATGTTCACAGCCTCACTTGCCTGCCTTTTCACACTATTTGCATGTTATTTGTATACAAAATGGAGAGACCCTACTATATAAACATAGCTTTTTATGGACAGGACTTGTGAAGTGAAGGGAACTTCACAAGTCCTGCTATACTTTAATTGCTACTAGATTAGGGTTATCTTTTTTCCCCCCTTTATGCACTTTGAGATCATTCTCACATACTGGAAAGCGTTTTAGAAAATGTAATAAATAACAATTATTATCCTGCTTTGGCAGATAACTCTAACTAACCCTATTTGATAACCCTAATCAACGGTTGCATGTCTACTGATCCTCAAACTATCAGCCAACTACCTCGAGAACTGTCCAACTACATAGACAACTGTCCATCTACATAGAGGACTGTCCATCTACATAGACAACTGTCCAACTACATAGACAACTGTCCATCTACATAGACAACTGTCCAACTACATAGACAACTGTCCATCTACATAGACAACTGTCCATCTACATAGACAACTGTCCATCTACATAGACAACTGTCCATCTACATAGACAACTGTCCATCTACATAGACAACTGTCCATCTACATAGACAACTGTCCAACTACATAGACAACTGTCCAACTACATAGACAACTGTCCATCTACATAGACAACTGTCCAACTACATAGACAACTGTCCAACTACATAGACAACTGTCCATCTACATAGACAACTGTCCATCTACATAGACAACTGTCCATCTACATAGACAACTGTCCAACTACATAGACAACTGTCCATCTACATAGACAACTGTCCATCTACATAGACAACTGTCCATCTACATAGACAACTGTCCATCTACATAGACAACTGTCCATCTACATAGACAACTGTCCAACTACATAGACAACTGTCCAACTACATAGACAACTGTCCAACTACATAGACAACTGTCCATCTACATAGACAACTGTCCATCTACATAGACAACTGTCCATCTACATAGACAACTGTCCATCTACATAGACAACTGTCCATCTACATAGACAACTGTCCAACTATATAGACAACTGTCCAACTACATAGACAACTGTCCAACTACATAGACAACTGTCCATCTACAAAGACAACTGTCCATCTATATAGACAACTGTCCATCTACATAGACAACTGTCCATCTACATAGACAACTGTCCATCTACATAGACAACTGTCCATCTACATAGACAACTGTCCATCTACATAGACAACTGTCCATCTACATAGAGGACTGTCCAACTACATAGACAACTGTCCAACTACATAGACAACTGTCCAACTACATAGACAACTGTCCATCTACATAGACAACTGTCCATCTACATAGAGGACTGTGTCCACCTACATAGAGGACTGTCCAGCTACATAGAGGACTGTCTAAGTTTGAAAAGGACTGAAAAGTTTGAAAAGGATTGAAAATTTCCTTCAGCTATAGGCCTAATATATATGCAGGCTTCAGTTCACATGGGAAATAGGCAACAGTGTAATGTATAACAAACATGTTATGTTAATTAGCTGATTATTATAATATAATATATTATATAATCAGATAATTAAAATAACATGTTTAGTACATATATATATCAGATAATTAACATAACATGTTTGTATACATTACACTGTAGCCTATTTCCCAGGTGACCTGAAGCCCCGCACAGCATACTGTAGTGCACATCAGGGGAGGCCGGTGGAGGTAGGACAATGAGAGGATGGGCTCATTGTAAATGCATGGAATGGAATCAACAAGGCATATGAGTTTGAATTGACACCATTCCTCATTACTATTCTACATCCAGCAACCTCCCCTGTTGCACATCCACCGTCGTAGGGTATGACGCATCAATGCAGGCTTCAACAGAAAGCAAAAACCGAATGATTCTGTTTTTACACGCATGCACACGCACACACACACACACACACACACACACACACACACACAGACAGTTTCTACGGAGACAAGTGAAGGACACACATTCAAAGCAGAGAGCTTCTTAAAACTGCTTCTCTCTGTAAGGAAACCGCTAGGTCCAGGGCATCTACAGTGATCGGTGTGTCAGCGAGGGCCGAAGAATTATCAAGGACCCCAGTCACCCAAATCAGAAATTGTTCGAACTGCTGCCGTCGGGGAAACGGTACTGTAGCCTCAGGGCAAAAACCCAGAGGATGTGGAACAGCTATTTCCCACAAGCAATCAGGCTCTTAGAGAAAGACACTGGCACAAGGCAACCCCCCACTGCTCCCCCACTGCATTAACAATACATATTCTGTATACTGCCTGACTACTTGGTCACTTCCTACCTGAACTCTAGACTGCTCCACTTTTGCACCATGTTCCACACTGTGTCACATCTCAACCTGCATAGCATTTTTTGCACAACCTGATATTACTTGAATATGTTATGTTCTTTATGTTATTACTTTCCGTTATGTTGTTGACATTAACAATGTTGATATGCTGAATTGCATTCTGCTATTATGAACTATTCTATTATTGACGCTCTGAGCTATACAGATATCGTTGACTGTTGTTTATATTCTGATTATTCTTTTATTGATTTTGTTGTTTCGGCTATATCCTGCTTATCCTATTATTCATGTTGTATTTCTGCTATGTCTAATAACTAAAAGAAATGTCTAAACCCAAGAATTGTACTCTTTGTATCCGTACATTGATGTGGGAATATGTGTATGTACTGCATTGGCTTAGATAAACATACTGTCGTAGGCAACTAACTAACAACCAACGTTGGATAAATGGAATGGTAAATCGATGCACTTATATAGCACCTTTATCCAAAGCGCTTTACAACGGCCTCTCATTCACCCATTCACACACACATTCACACACCAATGGCGGCAAGCTACCATGCAAGGCGCCGGCCCGCTCACTGGGAGCAATTTGGGGTTCAGTGTCTTGCCCAAGGACACTTCTACATGTGGCCAGCTGGGGCTCGAACCGCCGATCTGCCAACCTTGCGATCATTAGACGGCGGCTCTACCTCCTGCGCCACAGCCGGATAAACCAATCTGGAGATGCCTTCAGCTTTAGATAACGAAGCAGAGATACTTGTTGTGATCTTGACACAACAACATAATCTTAATCAAAGGACAAAGGGGTTAAGATAACAGCGGTGTTATCCAATGGGATGGCTGCGTCGTTTGGAAAGGAGAACATGAACAAACTAATCCCATCACTAAAAGGTTAGCAATCAAGTAGAAAAGTCTCCCGAGCTGAAAGATCTTTGGAGCGTATGCTTGATAGATGTTGACGTGTTTTAATAGTTGATGGGAAAGTTGGCAGCCCCACTGAAGCCATTGGCATATCGCAGCAGTCTACAGGCAATGGCTCTCTCTCTTTCTCTCTCTGTCAAACCAGTAAAAATCTGGATATTCAGAAATGATGCCAATATCAAAAATGGGAGTAGGAGGGTAGACTACAAAAACAGGAGTGTCAGTCAGTGCTTGTATATTCTCTATCGTTTACTTTATTAAATATCTATGTTCTCAGCTATATATTCTAATTACTCCCTGGCACTGTAACACGAGAACACAACTTGTGAGTGAATTTGAAGAGGAAAAACGGGAAAAAACAGTCCATGGGATTCAGTGGCATATTTCTCATGAATATTACATGACATTAACAGAACACATTCCTCTGCCAGGGAGCCTCCTGTATAAGCAGGGCCTCAGGCGTTCTCTGGTTGCCTGCCTGGTGAATGTGATCATGTGTGAGTCCCAACCAACAGTTGCCTGTGTGTATATACTGTAATTATATATACATGTATTGTATATACTGTCATTAGGCCTACAGACAGACTGATACAGAGGAATGAACAATAGTGGCGTGGAATTAGTTTTGCTTCGATAACTCGTGACGTTAGAATAATAAGGTTCTATCTCCGTTTAGAATGATAAGGTTCTATCTCCGTTTAGAATGATAAGGTTCTATCTCCGTTTAGAATGATAAGGTTCCATCTCCATTTAGGGCAGTTCAGAGATATTGAGCGTCAAAGTTTTTACATTCCATTATGTTTTATGAGATGGAACCTTTGTATTTTATTAATTACTAACTCAAAAATGTCAACATTTTTAAAATAACACCACACAGGCATTAATAAACACCTAATGGATCAGACTATGTAAAAAAAAAAAAAAAATGGAGATAGAACCTTATAATTCGAACGTCACGAACTGGGGAGGTGAAGGTGAAGGGTGGAACGTCACATTAGGATACATTTAGTGATACATTTCAAACGTAGGCATGTTATTAACACAAGTTATATATTATACAACAATGACATCAGCGACGATCAGAATGTTTGGGGTTTGTTGAATAACATAGAATAACATTGTTTGTCGGAAGAGAAAGGTGTTTATAAACATCTGACGTGGTCGAAACCAAACAAACAACAATGTCTCGGTTACTCACCATAACAAACCATCAAACACAGCAACACGGCCGGGTTCACACGTCTAATACTCCCGGGCTGTTTTAAACCCATTTTAGTCGAGTGAAAAGGTTGAAATTGTGAGGATATTAAACAGTTGGAGTCAGACATTCCGTTTCGGGTACTCGCCGTCCATGTTTCCCAGTGTGTGTGCCTGCCTCCTGCCCTCTGTACCTGGGCTGACAAACAGGTGTTTCAGGAAGTGCTTCTCGACGACGCCATGTCATTACACATACACACCCCGTTTTTTTTTCATTCTTTCATTGAACAGTAGATGGGTCATTTTTTTTAATACGGTGCCATTTGGACTTCATAACTTGT
>NC_137687.1:22584308-22594308 GCF_963989245.1 Nansenia antarctica
TTATACAACTGTTAGTTCCGACCAAGTCATTTGATTGGACAAGAGGCATTCCATGAGTGCTGATATACAGTATAACAGCACTGGGACTTTTAACTATATGTATAACTCTGAAATGGCCGTTAGCTAGCCTGCAGATGTTTGTGTTCAGGTTACTAGGCAACAGTCCAGTTGCGGAACAATTTTTTCTTGACGGAGCCAAAATAAATGATTAAATAAACAAACAAATCATAATCTGTTGTCACTTATTACTGTTAACTAATAAATTGCGCTGTATAACTGTTTAAAAAGCAATATCACACTCAAGGTCGTGCTGATATTCAGTATAACACTCCCTCTCGTGTGATATTGCTTAATTAAAAACAACTTTCGCTGACCAAAGTGCTGTACATGGATTAAAATCAGACACCTATATTAAAATACGGGGCTCATTGTGGTAAACAAACAGTTATTATGGCATCACAGCCTTGTGCTTTGGTTGTGCTGGTTAATAATCTTTTTTTAACAATGATTTGGCACCTGTCACTCAAGGGAGACTGGTGGAGATAGAAGCTCTCCATGCAGGGTGGACGGTGACATGGCTTTGCATAGTGATGTGAATCTGATGTTGACTGATTGGCTGATTCCTCTGGTAAAGTGATGGAACGAGGAAGTGACGGACCAATTAAGCGACGACCACTGAAGGAGGACCGTCCAATCCCGTGTGTTTCTGTGTTTTTTACCTCACACTACCACAACGGGCAGAGACCCCTCTTGGCTTGGTTTGGATACTTGTTGACATTTCCAATGAGTGAACCAGCAATGCTAGGGAATAAACTCATCCCCAATAGAACCAAAAGAATTGTGTTTTATCCAGTTGCACATTACACACATTCGGTCTGTTCTGTGTCGGGGGGGGCAGCATTGTGTCAGTGTTATCAGTCAGTTGTCCTGGCACATCCTACATCTCATCTCCCAACCTCCATCACCACCATCATAAAGGGACTGACTTATTCCTTACGCCTTGTTCCAAAGAGCTTTACAATGGCCTCTCATTCACCCATTCAAGCACCCATTCACACACACATTCTCACACACCAATGGCGGCAAGCTACCATGCAAGGCGCCGGCCCGCTCATTGGGAGCAATTTGGGATTCAGTATCTTGCCCAAGAACACCTCGACACGTGGCCAGCTGGGGATCGAACCGCCGATCTGCCGGCCTTGCGATCATTAGATGCCGGTTCTACCTCCTGCGCCACAGCCTCCCCAGATCATCATCATCATCATCATCATCATCATCATCATCATCAGGTAGATGACGGTCTCTCCCGTTCTCTTTCTGGAACCGTCTTCTAAAAACAGCCTGCCGTCCTGATGTTCTCTCCTGAAGGGGGCGCTCACGCCACGGTCCGATCTCGTTTCGTGTCTCGGCGTCACCGGCGCCTCGTCTCAAGTCCAGGTTTCCGTTTGGCGAGCGTGCCAGGTCTCCGAGCTCCTCGCCTGGTCTTCCGTGATGTCCTGGCGGCGTCACCTTGGCCGTCCTGGCGGTCCTAGGGGTGTGGCGGTGGGGTCGCGGAGGTCGCCGCCTCAGTCGTCGTCGTCTCCGAAGTCTTCGTCGCTGTCGTCGTCCTCTTCCTCGGAGGAGCTGGGGTCCTTGGTGCTGGCCTCCGAGATCATCCCATCGTCACTGTCAACCTCATACTCCTCTTCCTCTATGTACAGGTGAGCAGCCCTCAGAGGGTGGCTGAGACACACACACACACACACACACACGCACACACACACACACACACACGTACACACATATACACACATTCAGGGACGTATCCACATGGACGCAGACACACACACACACACACACACACACACACACACGTACACACATATACACACATTCAGGGATTTATCCACATGGACGCAGACACACACACACACATACACACACACACACACAAACACACACATATACACACATTCAGGGACGTATCCACATGGACATACACACACACACACACACACACACACACAGAGGCAAAGTCCAAAGACATGGGTCAGAGTCGCACAAGGAGACGATGAATTTGCCTTAATTAAGAAGATGCCACATCTTCTAGTGACGCCATCTTGAACCAAATCCTGCTCTGTGATAAACCAAATTGTATTAGATTTAAGGTTGTTAGGTTTGTAAAGGACTTGTTTCCATCGCCAAGTTGTCAAGTCAGCTTGTCTTTTCCAGGCTTTTGCTGTTTGTTGTCAAGATTGATGTTTTTCAGAGCATGTCTGGTTAAACATGATGTTAAATGTGTCTTTTAACCTTAAGAAGAAGCACCCAGATCTGAAAACCCACCATGAAAAGTACAGTTAGTATAGACCCGTTCACCACCACAGACACCCAGGTAAACAGGCGGGAATGTCTTCAACTGACCAGAGACACAGAGACACACTGTCTACAACAGACAGAACGGTAAGTGGTACGGTAAGATAAGAACTTGAATATGTTTTAATCCAGTGTCGAAAGTTTAGAATGAATTTGAACGAAAATAATTCATATTGTTGACAATACCACTTGAGAAATGTCTGTTTTAAACAAGTGTGCCTGTGTGTCTTGCGTTGAATATCGAACCGCAGTTTGTGTGTCACAAGATTTCTGCGAGTCCATACAAAATGTCCACTGTGAAATCTCAGGAATACAAAAATAATTTTGAAACAAAATGTACAGTCAGTGATCAGCTGTGAAACCAAGACAGCGATCATTCAGTGTTTGAAATGAACCGGCACAAGATGGACGTTGAGTCACTAAGTGCTAAGGAAAGTGGTATGAGATCGAGCGGATGTTAGAGTTTGAAACTGATTAGTAAAATCACAATAGAACAACATTTTTATTTCCTCCTTCTACTTCGTTCAAACAAATCTACTCTACACAGGAAATGTATGGATGAAATGTTGTTACACAGGAAAAATATAAATATATACAATTATGTTTTTCATGGAAGGTGCTTAATGGCATTGAAATAACAGTTCTAGCAATCATCTACAGTCATCTAAAGTCTAAGGCACTTTTAGCGTTTTAAGACTTTTCATTCTGGGGGGAAAAAAACAAAAAAACACAGCTGCCCAACAACTTGTCCAGGTTTTTGGTTCCAAAGCTGGGATTGGTGAGTCGGAGGAGGAGGAGAGCGTTCCTTAGCCCCAGTCCCAGAGGGGAGCACCACACACCCCAGCCAGTAGGGGGAGACAGTGAGAGAGATCCATCTCCCTCTCTCTCTCTCTCTCTCCCTCTCTCCCTCTCTCTCTCTTACCACACGGTAGGGTCCTTTCTCTCTCTCCGAGGCACTTCCTGCTCTGCGTCCTCCTGGCTCTGGCCTTTCTTCTTGCGGCAGCGTCTGACGGACACGACCACGACGAGGAGGAGGACCACGCCTGCGATGCCCAGGGCGATGTAGATGGCCAGCTTGACGATCTCAGAAATGGAGGCTGCCGGAAAGAGAGACAGCAGCAGACACAGTGTTGCAATCTAAGAGGAAGAGGTTGCTACAAAGAGGGACAGTGTTCCAATCTAAGAGAAAGAGACTTGCCAGAAAGGGAGACAGAAGCCTTTTCTTCACTGTTAGGTAAAGGCAAGGCACCTTTATTTGTAGAGCACACTTCACACAACAGGGGCAATGCCTCAAAGTGTTTTACATACAGCATTAAGTCAAATAAAATACACAGGGTTCCCACACCTCCTGAAACATCAAATTCAAGCACCTTTCAAGACTCAATTCCCTCAAATCCAAAGACCCAACACGGCATAGTTTGAGACAGATCTAGATGAGAATTGATATAATAGGAACTCTCCGCTCACAGACAACAATTAAAAAGAGAGGCTTGAATGTGTGAACACTAGATGGTCTCTTGCCTTCTCTACCACAGCACAGCAAAACAATATATTGTGAAATCTGTGTAGTTGAGCAATACAGAGACTTATTTACTAGTTGACGAGCTAAGTAAAACATTTTTGAATATGTATATATTTTAGAGAGCGAGAGAGAGAGAGAGAGAGAGAGAGAGAGAGAGAGAGAGGGGAATTCAAGCACTTTCAATGACCCATGTCTATTTTCACTTTTTGATTTTTTTTTTCAAATTCACAAACTTTCAAGGATTTCAAGGACCTGTGGGAACCCTGAATATATCAAGAGGAGAATAGTAAACAAACTAAATGATAGGAACACAATTCCTTGTGTTCTCTCCTCCGTCCTCCACTCACTCGCTTCCTACTGAAAACCCATTGGAGGAGAAGACCGAGGCTCCTCCCCTTAGACGTTCTCCTCCAATGCCTTTTGAGAACGAAGCAAGCGGAGGACGGAGGAGAGGACAGAGGAGAGGACATGAAGAACTGTCTCCAAGTAGGAGGAGACTGTTACTGTCTCCAAGTCAGAGGAGACTGTTACTGTCTCCAAGCCGGAGGCTAGCAGGGAGGGAGACAGAGGACACTTTACGTTACTTCCATCTATTCACTTCATACTGTTTATCTTTTCACCCGGGGGGGGGGCGGAAATCTGAGGATGGGCTCATTGTAATGCAGGGAGTGGGGTGTTTAATACCGTTCCTCAATCTGTTTCGTTCCATGCATCATAATGAGCCTGTCCTCCGATTTCCGATAAATGAAATGAAATTCAGTTCAGTCCAGTTCAGTCCAGTTCAGTTCAGTTCAGTTCAATTCAGTTCAATTCAATTCAATTCAATTCAATTCAATTCAATTCAATTCAACTCAACTCAACTCAACTCAACTCAACTCAACTCAACTCAACTCAACTCAACTCAACTCAACTCAACTCAACTCAACTCAACTCAACTCAACTCAACTCAACTCAACTCAACTCAACTCAACTCAACTCAACTCAACTCAACTCAACTCAACTCAACTCAACTCAACTCAACTCAACTCAACTCAACTCAACTCAACTCAACTCAACTCAACTCAACTCAACTCAACTCAACTCAACTCAACTCAACTCAACTCAACTCAACTCAACTCAACTCAACTCAACTCAACTCAACTCAACTCAACTCAACTCAACTCAACTCAACTCAACTCAACTCAACTCAACTCAACTCAACTCAACTCAACTCAACTCAACTCAACTCAACTCAACTCAACTCAACTCAACTCAACTCAACTCAACTCAACTCAACTCAACTCAACTCAACTCAACTCAACTCAACTCAACTCAACTCAACTCAACTCAACTCAACTCAACTCAACTCAACTCAACTCAACTCAATTCCATTCCATTCCATTCAATTCCATTCAATTCCATTCCATTCATATGAAGAAAAGTCATATAATTCCCACATAAAGAACAACATGCAACCTAGACCAAAGACACATCGTACCACCTGAGGCTAGGCTGCTCACCTGTGGACACCACCTGTAGCCGCGTCTCCCCAGCGTTGCCGTGGACGTCAGGGGGGTTCTTCACCTGGCAGCTGAAGGTTCCGTTGTAGGTGAACTTCACCTCGCGGATCAGGATGGAGGCGTCGCGGCCCATGATGTCACCGGCCCACACCGCCCGCTTACGGAAGCGCCCCTCCAGGGGGGGGAAGGGCTTGTCGTGGTAGTAGAACACCTGGTAAAGGTAGAGGAGGTGAATGTGATTGGCTGGCTGGCTGGCTGGCTGGCTGGTTGGCTGGTTGGCTGGTTGGTTGGTTGGTTAGCTGATTGGCTGGTTGGCTGGCTGGCTGGTTGGCTCGCTGTCTGGTTGGCTGGTTGGCTGGCTGGCTGGCTGACTGGTTGGTTGGCTGGCTGACTGGTTGGCTGGCTGGCTGGCTGGCTGACTGGTTGGTTGGCTGGCTGACTGGCTGGCTGGCTGGCTGGCTGACTGGTTGGTTGGCTGGCTGGCTGACTGGTTGGTTGGCTGGCTGGCTGGCTGGCTGGTGGCTGACTGGTTGGCTGGCTGGCTGATTGTTTGGTTGGCTGGCTGGCTGATTGTTTGGTTGGCTGACTGGTTGGTTGGCTGACTGGTTGGCTGGCTGGTTGGCTGGTTGGCTGGTTGGCTCGCTGACTGGTTGGCTGGCTGGCTGACTGACTGACTGGCTGGCTGACTGGCTGGCTGACTGGTTGGTTGGCTGGCTGACTGGTTGGTTGGCTGGCTGACTGGTTGGTTGACTGGTTGGCTGACTGGCTGGCTAGCTGATTTGCTGGTTGGCTGGCTGGATGACTGGTTGATAGCTGATTGGCTGGCTGGTTGCTTGCTGGCTGGTTTCTTGCTGGCTGCTCTTTTTCACATTATGACTGTGTCTACGCCAAAGCAAGGTCGTTTTTTCAACAACAACAAAAAGTTCAGGCTGATAAAAAAAGGAAGCTTATTAAGACGTTGAACCAGAAGACCTTGAGGAATGAAAACACACACGCACTTACTATTCCTCTCTCTCTCCCTCTCACACACATACTCACACATACGCACACACTTGCTGTCTGTCTCGCTCTCACACACACACACACACACACACACACACACACACACACACACACACACATATACACACACTCGTTCTCTCTCTCTCTCTCACACACACTCACACAAACACTTACTCACATACATACATTCTATCTCACACACACATACACATATATACACACACACACACACACACAGACAGACACACTCTCTCTCTCTCTCACATACATTCTATCTCACACACACACACACTCTCTCTCTCTCACATACACTCTATCTCTCACACACACACACAGACAGACAGCTATAAGAGAGTGCTCATCTCATAGTGTCGTGTGGAGTGACTCACAGACTCTTCTCGTCCGGGCCCGAGGGGTCTGAAGCTCCAGGAGATGGTGAGGGTGGCGTGGTTGATGGGGGCGGTGCTCTGGAAGGTGCACTTCAGCCGCACGTCTGTCCCGTTCACCGCCTCCACATCGTCATGCGTGTACACCTTCATCCCTCTGACCGGCAGCACGCCTGGGGGGAACGGCATTCATACAGCAATGTTGTTACATCACCACCACAACAACAACAACAACAACGACAACAACATCAACAGCACCAACACCAACAACAACAACAACAACAACAACAACACAGGAAACATACAAACAACAACAACAACAAAGAATATTTACATGTTATACAACAACAACAACAACAACAACACAGGAAACATACAAGCAACAACATCAGAGATCATTAACACGTCACCCAACTGCATCACAGAGTAACACAGCACGCTGCCACATAAACGCTGCTAAGTAAATTACATTCACATTTTAACATTTGTGCCATTTAGCAGACGCCTTTACAAAAACCGATACACCCTGGTGATGAATCTATTCGCCACATTATCACACAAAGAAGAACTGAATAGGAGAAAAAATAAGAAAATTGGCCGCAATATCCCCCTCCCCAGATAATGGAGGACAGACTCCCACAGTGTAACAGTCTGGGCCTCCACACACTGACCTAGGAACACACATTCGTTTAATCACTCTCCACTGTTCCTGTCTCGCTGCAAAACAACATTACATCAGGGTTCGGCTGATTGCGTTTGCTTTTCTGTGTGTGTGTGTGTGTGTGTGCGTGTGTGTGGGTGTGTGTGTGTGTGTGTGTGGGGAGTGTTTGTGTGTGTGTGTGTGTGTGTGGGTGCGGCCAAACTCTCCAACCGTAATCCTCTGTTCTATCTCCAGCAGGGGGAGGCTAGTGGAGGTAGAAGTCGGAGGACGGGCTCATTGTAATGGAATGAGTAATGGTATCAAACACGTATGACTTGAGAGGAGGAAGCCTGATTAGCTGCTCCAGATTAGCACACTTCCCCATTAGCAACGGGAATAGGGGAAACATACAGTATGAACAGGAAACAGAAGGGATCTTCAAATCACAACACTCGCCTACACCACCCTACACCACACATACGTCACTCAATGCAAACAGGTTTCCACCTCTTTGTAGCTACTTTCTGAAAAGGATTTCCCGACTAGTCTTACCGAACTTGAATCGAATCTTGAATTATGCTTGAACTATTATGCCCCGCGTCTTTATTTTGTTTTATTTATTTAACCTTTACTTAACCAGGAAGTCCCATTGAGATACAATATTTCTTTTCCAAGAGAGACCTGCATGGCCAAGATAGCAGCATCTATAAATGACAATAAAATACATTTAAAACACAATAAACAGTAATGCCTACAAACATATCAAACAAAGATAAGAATCCTTGTCTTGTGCTGCAAGACCGAAGCCTAAGAATTTGAGTCTGTCACACTTGTGTAATGTCACATAACAACAAACTCGAAACTTGCAAACTTGAAACTAGCAAACGCCTGTTTGCCCTCAGTGAGGTTAGCTCTCGAAATAGTAGTAGCCTAAGCAGCACTATTCACACCGTCCCTCTGTACAGTACGCCATATAGGGAGCTCCATATCTCCATAGTGACAGCTAGTGTGTTTATCTAATGACTTCACTCGTTTTGGGGGGGGTTGGGGGGGGGGGGGGGAAAGCAGCTGCAGGGTTTGTTGGTCCTCCAGGAGCCTTCCCCCGTGTTATCAGGCCGCTCTGCGCTTCCTGCAGGCCGCCTCGCCAGGCCTCTCTGTACGCTACACAGGACAGGTCCGTCTCTCATCGCCCCCCGAGCGTCCCCACTCAACCCTAATGTGTTTTAAACGAGACTGGCCCGAACTATTGGGGGATGTCTGGAGCCGGGTTGGCCCCTATTCTCTTGTTCGGGAGGAGGGGAGGGGAGAGGGGGGACAGTGTGGGGAGGGGGGGGGGCTCAATGGGTCGGTCCTGTCTGAGGAAATGCTCAGGGACAAGAAAAATGCCTCTATTTAGGATATCCATCAGAGGGATAGGATCAGAGCCGGCTGCTATATCAGTCCTCAGTTAATGACTGTGGCTGGCTGGACACACTCACACACACACACTCACACATACACATATACACACACACATATACACACACACATATACACACACACATATACTCACACACATATACACACACACACATATACACACACGCATATACACATAAACATGCACACACACATGCACACATATACGCACACACATATACGCACACACATATACACACACACATATACACACACGCATATACACACACGCATATACACATACACATGCACACACACATACACACGTATACACACACACATATACGCACACACATATACGCACACACATATACACACACGCATATACACACACACATATACACACACGCATATACACATACACATGCACACACACATACACACGTATACACACACACACACATATATACACATACACACAAACACACACACACTCACTCACAGATACACATACAGGCATCAGCCTTCCCTAATTCATCTTCCAAGAAGAACTGGAGCAGCAGGGAGCAGTTGGGGTAGCTGGGGGGGTGAGGGTGGGGGCCGGGGGGGGGGTGAGGGTGGGGGCCGGGGGGGGTGAGGGAGAGGGGGTAAGGGAGAGGGGGTGAGGGTGGGGGCCGGGGGGGGGTGAGGGAGAGGGGGTGAGGGTGGGGGCCGGGGGGGGTGAGGGAGAGGGGGTGAGGGTGGGGGGTGAGGGAGAGGGGGTGAGGGTGGGGGCCGGAGGGGGTGTGAGGGAGAGGGGGTGAGGGGGGAGTCAAACACAGCGAGCTTGTATGTACAAATCTCTACAGGAGACTAGTTCATATACGTAGTAGCTGTTTAAACTAGATTGTTGAACGTGATCAAATATTTGTGTTTGATAATCGAGACGTGTGCTAACTGTGACCAGTCGCTAATATACAGTCAGTAGCTCAAAACCTGCACAGTTTTATACCGTCTCCGTTTCTGGGATGATGGAGGAAAGTGAAACTACAGTACGTTTAACAGCCACATATTCCCCCTCCATCCATGTCAGTGTTATGCAGAGAGTTTGTTTTGGTGTTCTCCAGTGACGTTCCACCTCACCGGCGTAATCACCGCCCCGGGCCTCACGCTACGAGGCACGCCCTGTAGTTCTTCCGTGCATCACACTTCTTTACACGTT
>NC_137687.1:22604308-22619308 GCF_963989245.1 Nansenia antarctica
CTCTCTCTCTCTCTCTCTCTATTTCATTCTCACTTTCTGTTCTTCTCTTCGTCTTTCGTCACATCACTCTATTTCTCTCTCTCGATCACTCTCTCTCACCCTCCCTCCCTCTCTCCGTCTCTGTCTCTCCCCTCTCCCTCTGTTTTCAATTAGACGTTAATGGAGAGTATAGTGGGGATCTTCCTGGTTTACCCGGTGTCCGACCCCTCCCTTCTCTCTCTCTCTCTCTCTCTCTCTCTCTCTCTCTCTCTCTCTCTCTCTCTCTCTCTCTCTCTCTCACGTGTTTGATACCATCCCTTCTTCCATCCTACGCATTCTAATGAGCCCGTCCTCCATATTTCTACCCTCCACCAGCCTCCCGTGAAGAGACGATAAGAGTTTAATCCATCAAACCTCTCCCCTCGCCGGAGCCTCAGAGCTGACTCCACAACTTCCCACCTAGTAGATTACCATGTAGGAGTGACCCGCATGTCTCTATTTTGTTCCTGATATCTGTATTGATTTTATTATTTTGATGGGTTAGGGTTAGGGTTTTGTTTTATTGCTTTTGTGAAGTGCTTGTTCACATTTTATGAATTATATTTTACTTGTTGGCTGTTTACTTGCTGTCTTTTATGCTGTATGCTACCGGATGTGCTGTGAAGCACTTTGTGACTGCTGTCTTGAGAAGTGCTATACAAATAAAGTAAAGTAAAGTCATAATAATATTAATAATACATTAGACTTATATAACGCTTTTCTAGACACTCAAAGACGCTTTACAAACTGAAAAGATCGAGTAGTCATAATAAAAAGACACAAAAGGTTAAGGTAGTGCTGGGGACACATGGGAAGGGGAGGGGGAGAGGGTTAACTGGTGAAGGCGAGCTTGAAGAGGTGGGTTTTGAGGGCCTGTTTAAATGTTGGGAGGGTGTTGGCCTGTCTGATGTGGTAGGGGAGGGCGCTCCAGAGGGACGGGGCTGCGGCTGAAAAGGCCCCATCACCCCAGGTCCGGAGCTTGGTCCTGGTGGTCTTGAGGGTGGTTTGGTCGTCAAGTAAGTCTTAACACCATCGTGTTTCTTGCGCCCTTTCTACAGTAAAAGCCTTTCTACAGTAAAAGCCTTTCTACAGTACGTAATTATTGTAACAACTCATTGTTATTGTGAGCCTTTTCCTGAAGGAAGACAGCTGCACGGAACCCCCCTATAGGGAGGTCTGACAGGGAACCCCCTATAGGGAGGTCTGACACGGAACCCCCTATAGGGAGGTCTGACAGGGGTAAAGAGAACCCCCTATAGGGAGGTCTGACAGGGGTAAAGAGCAGATATTTGAACGACAATAACAGTCAGTATAGCTCAATATAACGTATCTCACACTGGGAACTCTCTCTCGTCCTGACTTGCACACATTTCACTGAGGTTCATTGGTCTGTTTTCGCCTCTAACGAATTTCCTCCAGGCTCTAGTGGTATCAGGTGACTCGTGGGAGTGTGTGTGTGTGTGTGTGTGTGTGTGTGTTTATGTTTATGTGTGTGTGTGTGTGTGTGTGTGTGTCTATGTGTGTGTGTGTGTGTGTGTGTGTGTGTGTGTGTGTGTTTATGTGAGAGTGTGTGTGTGTGTGTGTGTGTGTGTGTGTGTGTGTGCACGTGTGTGCGCTGGAAGGACTGTTGTTTACAGCGTTTTAAACATAGTTGAAATGTTTAGCATTTGGCCCACAGCACTGTTTCAATGAAACAAACATGGGTGAAACAAACATGAGTGGCTCTCACATGAAAAGCACAGGAAGGTGGTGTGGACTCTATATCTGTCTGTCTACCGTTGGCCGGTTTAGATCTTGAGATCTTGAGCCACTGGGACTATCAACTGTACCCTGAGGATCTCCGCTCACTGTTAACTGGACACCCGACCCTCAAGGTCTCAAGGTAGGTGTGGCGACACTTTAGCATGTCAAAACACGCCACTCCTTTGTCTTAATTATTATTGACCTTTGACGAATGAGCTTGCCTGTAATGGGTATATCACTGCCCAGGCATTTCCATGTTCTGAAATAACCTATGTATGTGTGTGTGTGTGTGTGTGTGTGTGTGTGTGTGTGTGTGTGTGTGTGTGTGTGTGTGTGTGTGTGTGTGAGAGTGTGAAGAAACAAAAAGCAGAAAGTTGAATGTCGGGACAAGCTGCCGCATGCTCTGGTCGTGCTGCTGTGGGCTCTTGTGCTCAGGAAGAGCCTAGGAGCTCCAGGGAAGCACTTAAGGAGGAAACCGACGCAAGGCCAGAAGAAAGAAGCGATTAATCAACAATGGCAAGCGATCCCGTAATGGTGTAGAGTATTGTTTTTCTCAGAAAACAGGAAATATTAATCTTTTTTTTTGTTTTAACGCCAGCGCTTGTTTCGTTACTTTAAATTCAGTAAGTTAAGTAAGTTCAGTACAGTTCGCACAGTTTAGGGTCATATCACGTGTAGCTATGCTAAACAACATGTACAAACAAATGGGTTTGCCTCCACAGTTGCGTATACGAAGGTGTTATTATGACACGTTATTATATTATATTATATTATATTATATTATATCACAACATAGTTAGTTAGTTTTTTTTTTTGTATTGACAAATAGGCCTATCACAGTTCTGGTAGAGGCAAAATCGTTTAATTGAAATGTATTAATCACATTTAATCTCATCATTTGAATGGGCAATGCAAGAAGGATGGTCAACCTGTCTAACGGTTTTATTGGACATGTATTTAATCTACATCAAATAGATTCATATCAGACTAGTCGTCGCAAATGTCTAGGACCAAATTAAGTGCCAGCTGTTTAATGTATAGCCTACAGAGACAGAATCATCAACAGTGGAGCGAACAGTTTTAAATTGAATATAATCCGTTTACAGCCTACAGTTGAACACTGAGATTAAGACAAGGTTAAAGTCTGTGATGAGGCGCGTATGGCCTAATGCAGTGGCCTAAGCGACTACAATGGTTCCCCGAATAGCCTTGGTCAGTTAGGGTTAAAGGATGGGGACAAATAGCCTTGGTCAGTTAGGGTTAAAGGATGGGGGGACATTCACATTGTAATTATGATGTGTTTAACATCTCCACAGAGAGTCGTTCGTGTAGATCCCCCCAGATAGCTCTCCTGATGATCTAGTAGTGACATCCGGAGAACAGCACTATCACGCAGGGACGGATACACATTTATCAAACGCAGGAAAGGAATCATGTTGCATGAAGCCTGAAGACAATGCAAGACATGTACTGTAAACCAATTAAGGGCCGGAGCACGGTGCCCTTTACGGTCACACCGGGAGGCTCCAGCCCCGAGGCCAGGGGAGCGGAGTGAGGTTCCCACACACTCCCCACTCCCACTGACGCACCAAGGGCATGGTGCGTAAAAGGTCCCGATGGACCCTCCTGGAGACGTTTCTCTTCTCTTCTCTTCTCTTCTCTGAAAACAACGCGTAAGCCTACGTCTAGACCCACTTCTCAAGATGCACCGTTAATTATATGTTTATAGACGGGCTTGTGATAAAAAAAATAAAAAAAAGATCAAATGGAACTAATATAGCCAAACGGAAAACAATAACATAGAAAGACAGCAACAACAATAATACTACTACTAGTACTAATAATACTAATAATACTAATAATACTATTTGAAGAAGAAGAAGAAGAAGAAGAAGAAGAATAGTAGTAGTAAGAGGAGGGAAAGTAGCCCTATTAATCGTATTAATCTGTCGGATAAAGTCAAATCACTTTCCAAACACACTCACCTGAAGCTGCTAATGCGGCCAGGAGGAGGAAGACATCAACCCGCTTTACGCACATCGGATGACGGGGTGTCCACAGGGTGTCCACAGGGTGTCCACGGGGTGTCCACGGGGTGTCCACAGGGTGTCCACAGCCCAACTACCCACAGCCTTCTTGGAATCCCCAACTCGCCTGAACAACGTCTTAATGAACCGTAAACTCGGTCAACTCCAAAGTAACTATAGCTCAGACCTGTACCTCTACTGCCGCTCCCAGCTGATGTGGGACGCGTCTCAACCCGCCCTGCCTTCATGGTTCCAACGCACCGCCCACCCGTTCTCTCCATTCCTCCCATACCTCATCGTTGCGCTCAAAGGCTGCGTTCGTAAAGACGTTCTGCGAATCTGATTAGCACTCGCGGAACGCCTCTTGTCCAATGAAATGACTCGGTCCCTTTATGACGTTGAACCCAGTGTGCGCTCCGGCGCTCTCAGAGCAAATGTACGGACGCACCCCATAACTCATTCTTGGACTTAAAAGTTGGGACACCTTCCAGTCCAACCTGTTGAACCAGACAGCCTTTCAAGACACCGAGTCCAACATCCAAGACACGCCAACGACAATGTGTTCCAAATTGTGGCATTGAATATGTTGAATTTCAAATATATTTTTGTTATTGTTTATCGCAAAATAAATTGATGATAGGCTTGGTAATAACCTGTGTGGCAGGCAGACTATCCATATGTATCGAGAGAATGTTGTATAATTGTAATTATCATGATTTGTTTGTTATATCAGTCACATGCTGTATAGTGGCCTCAGAGGCGACAGCCATGCGAAATATTCCATAGGAAGGAATGCCATGGTAAGTACGTTTCGCCAAAGTTGTCACCGTGTTAGTCCACCAGGGGGCGCACTACGCCGTTAGTACACCAGGGGGCGCAGGCGACCTTAGTTTCCCCCTCGTCCATATCGTCTTGGTTCCGCTGTTCTACCAAACCTGTAAAGAATTCAGCTAACATTGTACATTATTGTCACAGGTGCTTTTCTACTGAGAAACGTCAGTCTCTAAAACCCATTGCATCTTCATAAAGATACATGTATGGGGGTGGGGGGGGGGGGGGGAACAACATACAGGCACAGCGATTAGAAACAAAAGGCATAATGTAATAAACAATCAAAATGAACTGCACTGCCTTATTCCAAAGCGCTTTACAATGGCCTCTCATTCACCCATTCACACACACACATTCACACACCAATGGCGCGCACAAGCTACCACGCAAGGCGCTCATTGGGAGCAATTTGGGGTTCAGTGTCTTGCCCAAGGACACCTCAACACATGGCCATCCAGGGATTGAACCGCCGAACCGCTGACCTTGCGATCATTAGACGCCGACTCTACCTCCTGACACAGCCGCCCCCCAATCAAAACATCCAGTCCCACATTCCACAACCGGTGTTGTTATAAGGGCAATAGATGTACACACGTATTGTACATACATTGTATTAGTATATTGATAACTAGGTATTTAAGGTATCATACAGCCTCTATAGTCTAAGGTAACATGGTAAATAAAACAAAGTAGATATGTAGGATGGAAACATGAACCCATACTGTGTTCATAGAGATAAGACATGATGGATATAACAGCAGAGCAAATGGAACCTTGGCATGAAAAAACAAAACAGGCATCTACACTTCCTGTTTCAGAGGGGAGATGAGAAGATAGAGAGAGAAAGAAAGAGAGAGACAGAGAGAGAAAGAAAGAGAGAGAGAGAGAGAGAGAGAGAGAGAGAGAGAGAGAGAGAGAGAGAGAGAGAGAGAGAGAGAGAGAGAGAGAGACAGAGAGAGACAGAGACAGAGAGAGAGAGAGGGGGAGAGAGAGAAATAGAGAGTCGATTTCAATACTTTTTGTTGTTGTTGAGTGAAGTGCTGACCTGGTTCATATCCCTATAGCTTTGTAAAGCTTTACACCAGGAAAGCAAGACAGAGAAAAGGGGAAAGAAGACAAAAGATAAGGACAGTCAGTGAGACAGAGACACGATGAGCCGCCTTGACATGAACGGCATGCTTGCCTTCCTCATCATCTTCATCACCATAGCTACTGTGAAGGGCCAAGGTAATGAGACTGTTCTTTATTCAATATGCTTTAGGTCACTTTTATATCAGTTGCTGTGTGTTGTAGAAATATTGGCAGTTCATATCCATTTTTGTTGTAAATAATATTCATGTTTTTCCATGTTCTTGGTTTTTGCAAATAAATGTGGTCCTCTGTGGCTCAGTTGGGAGAGAGGATCGTACAATGTTTAGGTTGGGTTCGACCATATATACTGAAAAATGTATGTATATATATGCCATTTGGCTGACGCTTTTATCCAAAGCAGGTTACATTGCAGTGAAGGTATACATTTTTCTGAATGTCTGAACCCAACCTAAGCATTGTACCATGCTTTACCAACTGAGCCCCAGAGGATATATGTATTTATATTACATAAATGCATTTATGTTAGTAAGTGAAATGGATGTTTAAGCATATTTAATTGAATACTTGTATTTTTGTATCTAGCTGTGAAATTCTGGAAGACCACAGTCACATTGACCTGTCCCGGTTCTGGTGATTGGTCCAAAGACAAATTGAGTCTGCCCCAAACTGGAAAAGAATACAAATTGGATTCGTATGAAGATAAAGACAAAGGACATTACCGCTGTCAGTATGTCAGTGATCCAGATACAGATGAAACGAAGGTTCGTCATCATTTTTACGTGAAAGGAAAAGGTGCGTAAAATGGGGCTTCAGTACCTACATTTCTTTATTTTCACAAATCTGCTTATTTACATTTCATGGTTGTCTTGTAATGGTTTACACATTCCAATGTGTGTTCTCCAGGAGAGGAACCACAGGTTCAGCATCACACACTGATGTTCTCCACGCCTCTCCGTTCACACACCTAACAAACCAGAAACACCTGTCAAGCCAAATGTCCCATTACTTTTGGGTCCCCTGATATAGCGAGACTATACATAAGAAGTGTTGCAAATTCTGAATGGTGAAACCAATGTGTACACAAATACCATCAAATAAAAGCTGAGAATCTGTACTTCCTCATAGTAATGGTTTAATTTTGTTTTGAGTATAGAGCCAAAAAAATGTAATTTTGTTTTGAGTATAGAGGCAAAAAGGTTTTGATGTCCCGTTACTTATGCAGGGAACCGTAGAAATTCTTTCACAAACATTCCTCCTTTCTGAACAAGTGTCAACCTCTCTTCTATCTACCTTTAATGCACCCTCCCCAATTTCTCATCTCTCCATCCTGTTTGACCTGACTTCCCAACTCCACCATACAGCCTCTAGTCCAGGGGAGGCTGGTGGAGGTAGACGTCAGAAGCGGACAGCCTCATCGTAATACATGGAATGGACATGCAGAATGGACCATGCGTGTTTCATACCATTCCTCCATCTGTCCCATGCATTACGATGAGCCCACCCTCCGGTTTCTACCTCCCCCAGCCTCCATATCCACCAGATCCACTCCTAACCCTATTTACTGTGTGTCGGTGCTGATCCAGTGTGTGAGAACTGCTACGATTTGGAGGTGAATCTGGTCATCGGCATGATCGTTGGGGACCTGCTCTTCACCTCTGGAGTGATGATGCTGGTGTATCTGTGGGCTAAGAGGAGGAGAGGACACCTCCCAACACCCTCGAAACGTAAGACCGGCATGTACACCACCGGGGGAGGCTGGTGGAGGCTGAGATACCAGGACAGGCTCATGGTTATGCATGGAACACGGGTGTTTGATTACCGTTCATCATTCCATTCTGTGCTTTACAACCAGCCCGTACTGAGATCTCTACCCCCACCTGCCTCCCCTGGGGTTCTGGACCACGCAGCAGCCAGCAGTGGTACAATGTGGCTAAGAGTTAGAAAGAAGAGTTAGAATGAAGAGTTAGAATGAAGAGTTAGAATGAAGAGTTAGAAGGAAGAGTTAGAATGAAGAGTTAGAATGAAGAGTTAGAAGGAAGAGTTAGAATGAAGAGTTAGAATGAAGAGTTAGAATGAAGGGTTAGAATGAAGAGTTAGAATGAAGGGTTAGAATTAAGAGTTAGAATGAAGCGTTAGAATGAAGAGTTAGAATGAAGAGTTAGAATGAAGGGTTAGAATGAAGAGTTAGAATGAAGGGTTAGAATTAAGAGTTAGAATGAAGCGTTAGAATTAAGGGCTAGAATTAAGAGTTAGAATGAAGAGTTAGAATGAAGAGTTAGAATGAAGAGTTAGAATGAAGAGTTAGAATTAAGAGTTAGAATGAAGAGTTAGAATGAAGCGTTAGAATGAAGGGCTAGAATGAAGAGTAAGAATGAAGGGTTAGAATGAAGAGTTAGAATGAAGAGTTAGAAGGAAGAGTTAGAATGAAGAGTTAGAAGGAAGAGTTAGAATGACGAGTTAGAATGAAGAGTTAGAAGGAAGAGTTAGAATTAAGAGTTAGAATGAAGAGTTAGAATGACGAGTTAGAATGAAGAGTTAGAAGGAAGTGTTAGAATGAAGAGTTAGAATGAAGAGTTAGAATGAAGAGTTAGAAGGAAGAGTTAGAATGAAGAGTTAGAATGACGAGTTAGAATGAAGAGTTAGAATGAAGAGTTAGAAGGAAGAGTTAGAATGAAGAGTTAGAATGAAGAGTTAGAATGAAGGGTTAGAATGAAGAGTTAGAATGAAGAGTTAGAATGAAGAGTTAGAATGAAGAGTTAGAATGAAGAGTTAGAATGAAGAGTTAGAATGAAGAGTTAGAATGACGAGTTAGAATGAAGAGTTAGAAGGAAGTGTTAGAATGAAGAGTTAGAATGAAGGGTTAGAATGAAGAGTTAGAATGAAGAGTTAGAAGGAAGAGTTAGAATGAAGAGTTAGAAGGAAGAGTTAGAATGAAGAGTTAGAATGAAGAGTTAGAATGAAGGGTTAGAATGAAGAGTTAGAATGAAGAGTTAGAATGAAGGGTTAGAATGAAGGGTTAGAATGAAGAGTTAGAATGAAGAGTTAGAATGAAGAGTTAGAATGAAGAGTTAGAATGAAGAGTTAGAATGAAGAGTTAGAATGAAGAGTTAGAATGAAGGGTTAGAATGAAGAGTTAGAATGAAGAGTTAGAATGAAGGGTTAGAATGAAGAGTTAGAATGAAGAGTTAGAATGAAGAGTTAGAATGAAGAGTTAGAATGAAGAGTTAGAATGAAGGGTTAGAATGAAGAGTTAGAATGAAGAGTTAGAATGAAGAGTTAGAAGGAAGAGTTAGAATGAAGAGTTAGAATTAAGAGTTAGAATGAAGAGTTAGAAAGACGAGTTAGAATGAAGAGTAAGAAGGAAGTGTTAGAATGAAGAGTTAGAATGAAGAGTTAGAATGAAGGGTTAGAATGAAGAGTTAGAATGAAGGGTTAGAATGAAGAGTTAGAATGACGAGTTAGAATGAAGAGTTAGAATGAAGAGTTAGAATTAAGAGTTAGAATGAAGAGTTAGAAAGACGAGTTAGAATGAAGAGTAAGAAGGAAGTGTTAGAATGAAGAGTTAGAATGAAGAGTTAGAATTAAGAGTTAGCAGGAAGAGTTAGAATGAAGAGTTAGAATGACGAGTTAGAATGAAGAGTTAGAATGAAGAGTTAGAATGAAGGGTTAGAATGAAGAGTTAGAATGAAGAGTTAGAATGAAGAGTTAGAATGAAGGGTTAGAATGAAGGGTTAGAATGAAGAGTTAGAATGAAGAGTTAGAATGAAGAGTTAGAATGAAGAGTTAGAATGAAGAGTTAGAATGAAGAGTTAGAATGACGAGTTAGAATGAAGAGTTAGAAGGAAGAGTTAGAATTAAGAGTTAGAATGAAGAGTTAGAATGACGAGTTAGAATGAAGAGTTAGAAGGAAGTGTTAGAATGAAGAGTTAGAATGAAGAGTTAGAATGAAGGGTTAGAATGAAGGGTTAGAATAAAGAGTTAGAATGAAGAGTTAGAAGGAAGAGTTAGAATGAAGAGTTAGAAGGAAGAGTTAGAATGAAGAGTTAGAATGAAGAGTTAGAAGGAAGAGTTAGAATGAAGAGTTAGAAGGAAGAGTTAGAATGACGAGTTAGAATGAAGAGTTAGAAGGAAGAGTTAGAATTAAGAGTTAGAATGAAGAGTTAGAATGACGAGTTAGAATGAAGAGTTAGAAGGAAGTGTTAGAATGAAGAGTTAGAATGAAGAGTTAGAATGAAGAGTTAGAAGGAAGAGTTAGAATGAAGAGTTAGAAGGAAGAGTTAGAATGAAGAGTTAGAATGACGAGTTAGAATGAAGAGTTAGAATGAAGAGTTAGAAGGAAGAGTTAGAATGAAGAGTTAGAATGAAGAGTTAGAATGAAGGGTTAGAATGAAGAGTTAGAATGAAGAGTTAGAATGAAGAGTTAGAATGAAGAGTTAGAATGAAGAGTTAGAATGAAGAGTTAGAATGAAGAGTTAGAATGAAGGGTTAGAATGAAGGGTTAGAATGAAGAGTTAGAATGAAGAGTTAGAATGAAGAGTTAGAATGAAGAGTTAGAATGAAGAGTTAGAATGAAGAGTTAGAATTAAGGCGGATTACAGTTTACAGAGAGCAGAACAATCTGTGGCGGTTGGAGAAGAAATGTTTACATTGTTGCCATGGCAAAGCGACTTACAATCAATACACTTGCTTAGTCAAATGTATTGATTGTAAGTCGCTTTGGAATAAGGCGTCTGCTAAATGCCTAAAATGTAAATGTAGAAGAAAGTCAGAATCAGAGTCAGAAAGTATATTCGCACATACAAGAAATTGACTTGGTGTGGTTGGTGCAGAGGACATATAAAGATAAAAAAAAACATATAATAAAACAACAATATATAAGCAAAATGAGTTACACATACAAAACAAAGCAGTGTTAAAAGTCCAAAATGGCGTTGCATCTTGTGGGTATGACTGTAGCTCTCAATGTGGTATACTATATCCCAGGGAAAACCATCAGCATTGTAAAACAACATTTGATACTTTTCCCTCCAGCGACCCCCCGTCCAGCAGGACGCGGCCCCCCGGTGCCCGCTGCTGACTATGAGGTAAGAGAGAGAGAGAGGGGGGGGGCATCTGCAGGGGGGGCTGGTGGAGGTAGAAATCGGAGGACGGATTCATTGTAAATCTACTGATTAACTGTAGTAACATAAGCACTAATACCTGAGCACTTAATACCATGTTAAGATAATAATAATAATAATAATAATAATAATAATTCATTGTATTTATATAGCGCTTTTCCGGGGCTCAAAGATGCTCAAAGATAAATTGTTATTGTGTGTGTGTGCGTGTCCCCAATCCACCCCCCCCCCCCTTCCCCCCAACAGCCTCTTAGGACCAGAGACAGAGACAGAGACGCGTACGCCCCTCTCAACAGGACTGGGTAGAGGTGGTCCTGTCAGCTACCCAGGCCCTCTGGTGTCCCCTCAGCAGAAGAGTGGGGTCAGAGAGGTGGACGCTTGACCTGCTTCGATTTACACAGCTCCTTATGACTTGTTGGTTGTTGCTTGATTAGCATGTGTGTGTGTGTGTGTGTGTGTGTGAGTGTGTGTGTGTGTGTGTGTGTGTGTGTGTGTGTGTGTGTGTGTGTGCGTGTGTGTGTGTGTGTGTGTGTGTGTGCATGTGTGCGTGTGTGTGTGTGTGTGTGTGTGTGTGTGCATGTGTGCGTGCGTGCGTGCGCGCGTGTGCTTGTGCGCGCCTTGTGACAGAATACAGAATGCGTGCGTGTGAACCAGAATACTTTTGATGCCTTTCCATCATTCTTTCATTTTGATTCTAGATGTTGAAATCGACTGTATCGTCAGCAAAGGCCTAGCTAGTCTGAAATAGCAAGCGAGCCAGTGGGATGTTTTATAACACCCCGAGATGTTCTCATTTCTCTTCAGAGATTGTTTTGATCTTGTGTGCTTGTGGAAACATTTAGTAGCGGGCCTCTATCTACTCTCTTACCGTAATCAAAGTCTATGGAAACATCATGCAGACACGTCTCAACACTTCAGCCACAACCGCATCTCAGCCAAGCCTGCGTCTCAGCCAAGCCTGCGCCTTCACTTCACACAGCGTCTCACACACATATATAGCTCCATCTCTCTCACGTCGGCAGCAGATTATTGTGAATTATTGCGGCAGATTTCACACCTCTTTATCTTGATACAGATTAGATTAGCGATTGACCCAGGGTTACTGATCATTGTGATCTCATTGGAAAACGTTTCACATTGTAAGGTCGTGAGTTGATTCTACCCTAATGGTGTCAATGGAAACGATTGTTTTTGTCTCATACAGTGGAAAACATTACTCTCCCCCCCCCCCCAACCCCCTTTCTTTCTTTTTCTTTCTTTTGACAATAATAAAGATGATTTAGAAACGTACAAGAATGAATGTGTGTGTGATTGTGTTCTGTGTCTGCGCGTAGGGTTCAGTCGTTTCGCTCAGTGTCAAAGGGGTAGAGGCATTCAGCACAAACTGTATGCAGAGCACACCGCTAGGTCTGACACTGTGCTTCTGTACTTCAGGGCTCTCAAGTCTCACGCATTGGGCGTGAGACACACGCATTTCAACCCGTTCACACGCTCACACGCCACACCTTGTATTTCTCACGCAGAGAAATTACCAGGGGCGCCCACCAAGTTGCGCCGCTATTTGTTTTAAATAGAACAGGTAGAGAATCAAGTGAGTTCCCTCTGGTTCCCCTAGTTCAGAAGGCCACGCACCAGCTAATCAAATAAGCACATATATCTACCGAACAGCCAATCAGAAAATAATAGCATTGCTGTATCCGAGTAACATTTTGATATTCCCGCTACAACAAACAACGTTCTGATTCCAACGACACGGGCTGACTGGAGCTATTGATTCAGATGCTCGCTACACAGAAGAGGACAGATTATTTGAATTGATCATTCACATCTCGAAGTGGCTACAGACTGGTCGACGTGGGAGAAGATTATCCTTTGACGCTGAGACTGTGTGTGATCTTTTTTTTTTCTTCTTTTTTTTTACAAATTGATGTCATTTATCAGATCAGACCCCGTCCCCCCCCCCGCCGCCGCCAAAATCTCACTCTGAACTCTGTTCAAAACTTGAGAGCCCTGGTACTTGGACTTTCAATATGCAGCAGGGCTGCCAAGTTTCACCAAATGTTTGGAGTGAGATTTTTTGGCGGTGGAGCGACCCAAAACTGTGCACGTTTTGGCAGCGGCGGCCCCTCTCTCCCACCCAATTATTTGTGCTAGTTTCCTGCAATTTTACATGTTGTTCATAATAATTAACATTTTATAAAACAAGAAAAAAATTCAGACAAAATATCATATTTATGAAATCTTAATAAACAAATACAGTAGCCTACAGACTCTAAAAGAAAAATGGGCCCCATCAACAGGACTCAGCCCCTTGGTCAGCAGCAGAAAGACCCGTGGTCATCATCTTATATACAGTGCATTGCTCATAGATGGTTATCATGTTATACAGTACATACCAGGGTTTTTCCTGGGTCAGAATGAGGGCTTGGTGGGTGATTTTGTGCGCGTACAGCGCGCCCATTTTTTTTTTGAGGGACCCCCAATTGTTGTATTTGTATTGTAAATTGTAGTTATTAATAATTATTATTATTATTCATGTACCTGGTTATGTTACTGTAGAGAAACAAAAAACTGTTACCAAAACTGAGTATTTACTAGCTAAGATTGGCAAAAGATTGGCGTGGTGCAACCGAAATTAGTAAACAACTACTTTGAAACTAACTAGTAACAACTAGGGGTTTAGTAACTACTAAATGCCTGCATTTAGTAATGACTTACGCCATATTGGTGCAACCCAGTCCAGTAGACCAGATACGATGTTGTAATGTATGCACATATTTTGCTACCACGGTTGCCAGACGGAATTGACAATGTCCAGCCCAACCGGTCTAAAAGCTGCCGAATCCACCCGTCCAGTGTGACCAAAAGTAGCCCAATCTGGCAACACTGCTTGCTGCGTTCTTGCAGCTCGCGTGAACACAGGTTCTTCCATCAGCGCTCGCCTGCCGCTTCGATTGCAGACTCAAGTTAACGCGCGTGCAGAAAGATGCCACGAAACTCATGTCCGGTAGCTTTCTTCCAAGGAATTTCACAAATAAAAGTCCCGTAAAACAATTGTTATTTCTCGCCGTGAGAAATAGAGATGCGGCGTGAGAGCGTGAGAACTGGTTGAAATGCGTGAGTCTCACGGCGATTGCGTGAGACTTGGCAGCTCTGTAGCTACATAGAGGAAATGGACTGCACTTATATAAAGCCTTATTCCAAAGCACTTTCCAATGGCCTTTCATTCACCCACACACACATTCACACACCAATGGCGGCAAGCTACCATGCAAGGCGCCGGCCCACTCATTGGGAGCAATTTGGGGTTCAGTGTCTTGCCCGAGGACACCTCGACATGTGGTCAGCCGGGGATCGAACCGCGACCTTGCGATCATTAGACGCCGGCTCTACCTCCTGAGCCACAGCTGCCCACGTCGCAGTACAGTAGCCAGTCGAGCGTTACTTGTTACAGTCAGTGATAAAGATGCTACTCTATAATGAACACTGATACGCTGAGAACAGGGAAGAACAAAGATATGCACCTGGTGCGCTGTGTCTGTGTGTGTGTGTGTGTGTGTGTGTGTGTGTGTACATGTGTGTGTGTGTGTGTGTACGTGTGTGTATGTGTGTGTGTGTGTGGTTAAACAAAGTTCAACAGTGGTTACATTGGTGAGCGTGTGTGTTGGATACATTATTAAGTGCTACGAGTCTGGTAGGTTCGGCGTATGTGTGTGTGTGTGTGTGTGTGTGTGTGTGTGTGTGTGGGAGAGAGAGAAGTTAGGGTGGGGGTTGGTTTCGTATGCGCTGAGCTCTTCCGCTTGATCTCTCTAAGCCGGTGTAGGAAACCGCACTTTGTAGACAAGCTGCTGTAAGGACCCTCAACCACTGTAGACATACAATGCATTGATCATGCTCTATTCTATTAGCCTGTCTGAAGAGTGTGTGTGTGTGTGTGTGTGTGTGTGTGTGTGTCTGTGAGTGTGTCACATGCTGCAAGCCTCACTGCAATGCTACCGAGGGGGTTTATTGTAAACAGACTGACTTATATAGCGCCTTATTCCAAAGCGCTTTACAACGGCCTCTCATTCACCCATTCACACACACATTCACACACCAATGGCGGCAAGCTGCCATGCAAGGCGTTTGCATGGCAAACCCACATTGGGAGCAATTTGGGGTTCAGTGTC
>NC_137687.1:22624308-22674308 GCF_963989245.1 Nansenia antarctica
AAAAGTCCAAACATTACATCGGATTCCGACATGCGGCCCAGATGACCAGACTGTGCCACTCAAACATGGCCTTATGGGGAGTGAATTGACTGAGTAAAGTATTTGTTATTGTTTGATTTCAGCTAATCACACGGCTGCGAGGCGTAACTCCAAATCAGGAAGCTGATTGATGTGAGGTAACGCCCAAGGCTCTGCGGCTCCTTCTCTGACGCTCTTTCTATCTATCTCTTTCTACTGGATTAATGAAGCCAAGTTTCACACCTTGGTCCACCAGAGCCTTTGCGCATCTGCACTTCAGCAAGTGTCTGGGAACAAGACTAAATGAACAAGACTAAATGAACAAGACTGAATGAACAAGACTAAATGAACAAGACTAAATGAACAAAACTAAATGAACAAGACTGAATGAACAAGACTAAATGAACAAGACTAAATGAACAAGACTACATGAACAAGACTAAATGAACAAGACTAAATGAACAAGACTAAATGAACAAGACTAAATGAACAAGACTAAATGAACAAGACTAAATGAACAAGACTAAATGAACAAGACTGAATGAACAAGACTAAATGAACAAGACTAAATGAACAAGACTAAATGAACAAGTCTAAATGAACAAGACTAAATGAACAAGACTGAATGAACAAGACTAAATGAACAAGACTAAATGAACAAGACTAAATGAACAAGACTGAATGAACAAGACTAAATGAACAAGACTAACTGAACAAGACTAAATGAATCTGGGAACAAGACTAGATGAACAAGACTAAATTAATCCTATTTGCTTACGGCAACAACAAAAACTGTATTCACTTACCGTCACAGTTGATAAACACTGTAAAAAGAAAAGAAAAAACAACAGTTTGCATGTGTGTGACTACAGGAAGAGCATCTGCAACTGTCATCTCGTAAGCTCAAAAGCATTTTCTTGTCACATTTCAACATGATCATTTTTTTCTCAGATGACAGGATCATTATATGATGAATAGGCCATTATTGTATTTCATTTCTCATATCAATACACTGTATACCTTTATTTCATAGATACAAAACACTGTGAGATCAAATAAATGGGTCAAAGTCACACCACATGGACGAAACAGAGGTGATCATCATTGGAGCAGAGGCACTGAGAGAGAACCTGACCTCTACATTGAAGTCACTGGCACTCAGTCCCAGGGGCCAGGCCACAGACCTGGGGGTCATCATAGACCTGGGGGTCATCATAGATTCACATTGAACTTTTCGATGACCAAATCTGCCTTTCATCACTCAAGAAATATTGCCAGAGAGCGTCCTCCGTTTCTCTCCCAGGCCAATACTGAGAGACTAGTGCACACTTTTATCACTAGCAGGCTAGATTATTATTATTATTAATAATAATAATAATAATAACTTCATGTGTATAGCGCTTTTCCTGCAAACGTTGCACGGCGAAGCCGCTTTTAGCCACTAAGGTCCCAGACTATGGAACGGCTTGCCGGAGGACTTGAGGGTGGCGGAGAGTGTGGATATCTTTAGAGGAAATCTCAAAACACCTTTTTAGCCAGGCTTTTATCTAGTGTTTATCTCAACTTGCACTTTTACTCCTATTTGTTATGTCCTATTTCTTGTTTTATTCCTGGGTTTTTTTGTGTTGTATTTCATATATTTCTTATCTCTTATTTTTTGTTTTATTGTGTGGTATTTTATTTTACTATTGTTTTTATGTTCAGCACTTGGAGTTGCATTTGATGTATGACTTGTGCTATTTAAATAAAGTTTGATTGATTGATTGGTTGATTGATTAATAAGAGTCTCAAGCAGGCTAGAATAAATGCTGTGGCCTCTCTTACCAATGCATGCTGCTAACATGTCACTTTAATTTTTGAAATTTGTGGGAACGAGTTAACTAAAACGAGTTAACTAAAACGAGTTAACTAAAATGAGGGAACTAATTAATCAAAACAAGGGGATGAATTGTTCAAACGAGGCCACGATTTACGACATGGTGCCACACAACAGCATTGAGTGCTCAATGTGGCAAATTGTGGTTGTTGTTTTATTTTAGTTTTTTCTCTCTCTTTGGCCACTCCAGGGGGGTATTCTTTTGATAACTGTCGCGAGACCTATCAAAAAAATAAACAGCCTGGATTTTCCTTTAGCGACGTTGATGGAACACCCCCCAGGGCTCCGTAGAGGTCAAACACAGAGACCGGTCTGGTGACTGTTATGACATGTTTGTTGTTTGAGAAAAAGAAAAGCAAAATCAACATCTCGACACATAGGCTATGTTCTGCAATATGTTTAAGCATATTAAGTCAGTCGAAGACCCCCCATCTTTTTTTTATGCGACTTGAAGCGCTACCAATATGTCGAAGGTGACGATGTCATTGATGCCGTCACAGAAGATAATTCTAGCACAGTTGGAAAGCCAAGATCCACGCCTCTCCTGAGTTACATGGCGTTCGCCTATGCAGTTTACTGTGTTGTGACTAACCAACCACACTTCTACACATATGAAATGGAAGCAGAGATCAGGCTCGCAATTGGACCTGTGTTTTGTCGTCTATGCAAATATACAGTAGATGCAAAAACAACAACGGTCTGATTCATAACTGTTAACACACGCTATCTCTGCATGTTGTATAAACAATGTTATTCTGTCGTTCAGGATAATGGTTTCAGATTACAGGAATGATTACTACGGTATGTCTCATCTCTCTACTACGGTATGTCTCATATTTCCATTTCTTAGATCTCCCAGACCCGGGGGAGGCCGAGGGAGGTAGAAATCGGAGGACGGGCTCATTGTGATGCATGGGATGGAATGAGGAAGGGCATCAAACATGTGGGAATGATCCCATGACTTCTTCTGTCCGTTCCGTGCGTTACAATGAGCCCGCCGTCCTCTGGTTTCTACCTCCGCCGGCCTCGCCTGTCCCAGACCCACCTGTCATCTTCCACACCACCAACAGGCTGGCGATCAGGAACGTCCTCCCCTCCATACTTCGGTCTCTTCTTTGGATGCTCCTGTAGGTCACACACACACACCCACAGACAGACACACACACACAGACAAACACACACACACACACACACACACAAAGCCTAATACTGTTAAAATAGTCGAGGAGAACACACAGTAGTGACATTTATAAATGGTAAATGGACTGCACTTTTATAGCGCCTTTTTTGCTGCTCCAAAGAGCTTTACAACGGCCTCTCATTCACCCATTCACACACACATTCACACACCAGCCATGCAAGGCGCCGGCCCGCTCACTGGGAGCAATTTTGGGGTTCAGTGTCTTGCCCAAGGACACTTCGACATGCGGCCAGCCGGGGCTCGAACCGCTGATCTGCCAACCTTGTGGTCATTAGACGGCGACTCTACCTCCTGCGCCACAGCCGCCCCATATACATAATATATATAGAACACTATGTAGGCACCGGGACATAGATGCCGTTGTAGGAACCACAGGGTAAAGCTGTTCTACAGTACAAGCTGTTTCAAAGTATACTATCAACACAACTGTTGTTAGAGGTGCACAGAAAAAACAGGAAAAGAAGACGCCATTTTCTATCTTCAACCAGCCATTTTAGCTCTCACTTCAACCCTGTACTGTTCCAGAAAATCAAACATCAGGGGTCTCCTAAAGTCCTCCTAGCACTAAGACTGAATTGAGGCATGGAATATCACATTGAGTTATTCCCTTATACCATTATATATCATCTGTCAAATACTCAATCTATGCTGTGAATATAATAATCATAATTCTTCTCATGTTGTCATCATTATTGTTGGTGTATTTGGGCACCAACAAAGTGTTCGTTGTTCATAATCCTTCTCCTGTATCAGTGATACAAATGCGTTTAAGGTAGAATATATATATATATTAAAAAAAACAAAAAAAACAAAAAAACATACCGTGCACGTAGTCAACAAGTCTTCACAATATCAGTCTGTCAGCCTCCGTGTGTGTCTATGCCTACTCTACTGAGGAGGATGTGGACAAGGAAGAGACGTGTGATTGGCCCGTTCTCTGCCACAATCAGAGCCCTTGAAGATGGATACGTCTGGTGTCTCTGTGACAGGGGAGGCTGGTGGAGGTAGAAATCGGAGGACGGGCTCATTGTAATGCATGGGACGGAATGAGGAACGGTGTCAAGCACACGTGGGTTGATACTGTTCATAATTCTGTTCCGTTCCATCTACAACGAGCCCTGTCCTCCCTTGCCGTGTGACTTCTCCGAAATGAGTCTGTGCTGGGGAAGGTAAGGCCCTCCCATGTCACTTTTACACGCTACTAAAAAGTATTCTCTCCTTTGAAACAACAGTGACCGAATGTGTATTAACTATATCTTAAGAGGTAAAAACTCGCCTTTATCCAAAGCGCTTTACAACGGCCTCTCATTCACCCGTTCACACACACATTCACACACCAATGGCGGCAAGCTGCCATGCAAGGCGCCGGCCCCGCTCACTGGGAGCAATTTTGGGGTTCAGTGTCTTGCCCAAGGACACTTCTACATGTGGCCAGCGAGGCTCGAACCGCCGATCTGCCAACCTTGCGATCATTAGACGGCGGCTCTACCTCCTGCACCACAGCCGCCCCATGTTACCGCCCCAAGCTACTCATATCTACGTCCTAAGATTCTGAGAAACTGGAAATGCTTATTTCAGAATGCACAGAAGTCAAGCTGCTTCAGAGAGATGAGATCTTCCCACAAGGCAACTTCCTGTATGACACCAGTAAACCTCAACACCCCCCCCCCACACCCCTTCACCCCCCCCCCCCCCCCCTGCCCCCATAACGTACTCATGACACCTGTTACACCCACTAACACACTGTCCTAAATACACACTCTCTCTCTTTCTCTCTCACCCTGGCTCTAAGACACTCTCTCCGAAAAAAACACGCACTCTCTCACACTGTCCTAAAACACACACTCTGATCCTGGCATTAAGACCTCAGAAACACTCAGAAACACTATCACACATAACAAAAACAAGATCAACTAAATAAGGCATAAAACACGTCATGTAAGAATTTGTCAGGTAAGAAATTCCATCTAGACTAAAAGAGGGTAATAATCACACAAACAAAACAGACTCCCCGTTAGACTACACTACCCAGAGAGCATCATCAACAAACTAGCTGAAGATCAGTGTGTTTACATTTAGCAGACGCCTTTATCCAAAGCGACTTACAACAAATACATTTAGTTCAAGTAAGTGAATCATCTATCCATCAGTCATAGCAAGATGCTATGCTATGGATAGATAGATAGATAGATAGATAGATAGATAGATAGATAGATAGATAGATAGATAGATAGATAGATGGATAGATAGATAGATAGATAGTTAGATAAACAGACAGACAGACCAATTGACTGACAGACAGAGAGACAGACAGACTGAGTGATCAACAGATAAATAGATAGATAGAAAGATAGAGAGAGAGATAGAGAGATAGAGAGAGAGATAGATAGATAGACAGAAATACAGACAGAAATACAGACAGACAGTTACACAGTCAGACAGTTACACAGACAGACAGTCAGACAGTTAGACAGACAGACAGACCGACAGACAGTCAGACAGTTAGACAGACAGACAGACAGACAGACAGACAGTTAGACAGACAGACAGACAGACAGCTAGTGTTAACAGTGGCTTCACGTCCAGGACTCTGAGCCCTCTATGAAGGGCAGGCTAGTGTCCCCAGGGTCCCCCAGCCCTGACCCCCAGCCCTCTGACCTCTACTGTGGCCATTGTTATGCATGACAGACAACACCTCCGCCATTATGTGTGCAAATTAATACAGTTGGATACTCATCATCTCTACCTATCTTCCTCCAGAGACTGAAGACCCGTCTCCTCAGGCTACCTTGACTGTCCCTCCTAAAGACCTCTTCACCCCCCCCCTCCCCACTACCCCCCTGTATAATTCCTCTACTGTTAATATCGATATATTAACATGTCTAAAATGTAAATGTAAAAAACGTACATCTTATCTACTGGACTAGATAGAGTAAGAACAGTGCCACCTGGTGGTTGGATAACTAACAATGCAAGCCGTGGTGCAGAGTTCTCATAATTATTCACTTTATTGTTATGTATTTTATACACGTATACATATGCATACATACAAATATACACATACATGTACCGATACATGTAAATATACAAATACCTATGCTTTAATGTTAAGAGAGATATCTATCGTTTATTATGTGCATCCATAGAAATATATGATTATTTCACGTACGTAGTATTATTCTTGGACATTCTTTTGTAAGACAAAGAAGGACAGTATAAGCATTCCGGAATGCGACAGGAGTCGATGGTCACTGTGATGTCATCACCACACTGTGATGTCATCACCAGACTGTGATGTCATCACCACACTGTGATGTCATCACCATACTGTAGACTACATGTGCTAGGTGTGTCGTCCCAGGGGAGGCTGGGGGAGGTCGAAATCGGAGGATGGAATGACACGCGTTCGATACCGTTCCTCGATCCGTTCCCGGGCATTTCCAATGAGCCCCATTCCTCCAATTCCCTGGGTGTGTTCCCGGGCTTTTGTTCTAGCCAGAACTAGCCTCTACCTGACTCTAGTTCATTCACCTTCCAAGCAGGCTGATGGATCACGGCGAGTTCACGGTTTTGATTTCATTGATTTGAAGAGGGTGAGGCTGGTGAAGGTAGAAATGGGAGGACGGGCTCATTCTAACACACAGAGTGGAATGAGGAACGGTATCAAACACAGGTAGAACGAAAGCGAAGGATGGGCTGCGTTACGACGAGCCCTGTCCTCCGATTTCTACCTCCGCCAGCCTCCACAGGTTCACAACCCCTTGGATGGTAGAAGTGGCACTGGCAGACGGTCCAACACATGACGTCTACTGTTGGAGTTTCTTCTGGCGGACCTCACAAGAGGGAGAGGTTTGGACCTCAGGAGAGGGAGAGGTTTGGCCCTGAACAGTCCATCTCGCTGGGCTGCGCCTTTGATCGTCTCGGCTTATCTCTGTCGGAACTGTTCCGAGGATGGGTCCGGCTGATTGGCTGCCTGGCAGTTGTTCTAAGGTTCCTATTGGCCAGCTGCCCCGTTGGTTTGATCCTGCAATGGTGTGTACGTGTCTGTGTGTGTGTGTGTGTGTGTATGTGTGTGTGTGTGTGTGTGTGTGTGTGTGTGTGTGTGTGTGTGTGTGTGTGTGTGTGTAGTCAAAGCCAGATCTCATCACTGCTCTTGCTGTTGACCTTATAGATGTAGCCCACCATAGGGTATCTGGCAAAGCCTGTAGGGGGGGAAACACACTTCAGTACAGTGGCAAGACACAGAGAGATAGATACATAGATAGATAGATAGATAGATAGATAGATAGATAGATACATACATACATACTGTAGATAGATAGATAGATAGATAGATAGACAGACAGATAGATAGACAGATAGATAGACAGACAGACAGAGAGAGAGAGAGAGAGACATACGTAGATACATAGATAGATAGATAGATAGATAGATAGATAGATAGATAGATAGATAGATAGATAGACAGACAGACAGACATGTGACCTCTGACCTCTGGCAGCATAGGCAGCAGACAGATCTTCCTCCTCTTCCTCTGTCCATTTCCTCCTCTCTCCTGGGTTCAGTCTGCAGGCCTCTCGTGCTGCAGGCGGAGAGGATGTAACAGAGGGAACAAGACAGAAGACATGAGAGACAGGGGTCAGAGCCCACTGCACCAAAATGGCCGCCCAGTTTCCTGCTCCTATGATCCACTTCAATAGGGTAAGGGTAACTCAGTACACAAATGTGGATTCCACTCACTTCCTCTGCTGCATCTGTACTCAGCTTGTCTTGTGTGGCTCTACCTCCAAATCGGGTTGTTTTTTTCACACCTCTCTTGGAGGTCTGGAGAATTTTAGATTAGCCGATCGGGCTTGGATGGAACTGAGCCGAGCGATTGGAGAACGTTGCAATTATATTAAACACCCCCTCACCCCACCCCTCACCCACACACCCAGACCCACACACACTCAGGGCTCCGTCCTGGGGCCCTTACTGTTCTCCCTCTATACCAACTCTCTTGGCTCAGTAATTCCATCACATGGTTTCTCCTACCAATGCTACACAGATGACACTCGACTCTTCCTCTCCTCCTGGTTCCAGCTCATATCAGATTCAAGACCCTGGTGCGCGCCTACAAAGGGAACAGACCCTCCCGACTTGCAAGCAATGGTCAGCCCCCAAACACCTGCCAGATCCCTCCGCTCTTCCACCTCGGCTGTACGATTGGCTGGACCTCTACGTGGATGCAGCAGTCACGCTACTCTGTCACAGCTTTCCACTGTCCTGGCTCCCCGCTGGTGGAACAAGCTTCTCACTGCTGTCAGGACTGCAGAGTCACTACTTATCTTCCGCCGTGGACTAAAGACCCATTTCTTCAGGCTACAGCTTAACTGTCCTTCCTAAGACCTCTTCATCCCCTCTACAACTCTGTACAGTTTCTCTACTGTAAAGAAAAAAAGAAAAAAAAGAAAGAAAAATCCTTTTCTAGCATTATGACTGCCAATGGCCCCTGGCCCTAGCATAGATTACTTGTAAGTCGCTTTGGATAAAGGCGTCTGCTGATCAGCCAAAAATGTAACATGTAATGTAAATGTAGATTCTGTTTTTTGGAGCTCTGCCCAAGCAAGGTATACGAACGGTTTAACATGTCGCTGCTAAATGCCAAAAATGTAACATGTAATGTAAATGTAAATTCCGTTTTTTGGAGCTCTGCCCAAACAAGGTATACGATGGGTTATACATGTTGTGAGACGTCACTCATCTCCACCCCGTTGAAGCTACTTTCTACGACAGATTTCCCCCAGGCTTCTTAAACTAGGAAAGTCCAGTCTCAACAAGATCAGCTCTACCCTGATAACCAATGACAGGTGAAGGAAATATAGCCGATGACTACCAGGAAGTGCTTTTCACCTGTTCAGCTCTTTCACACGAGTGCTAATGAAGGAACGTGGACATTGAGAGGAACCCACTCTAGTCCACTGTGATGACGAAGGGGATGACTTCCTCTCTTCCTCTCTTGTCTTCCACAGGTGTGAAATACTCGAAGGGTGTGTAGATAACATAGTAAAAGACCGTTATTGCAGGGCGCTTGGTGGCGTAACACTTTAAGCGTTGACCATGTAACCAGCAGGGTTCCCGGTTCGATTCCGGCTGTCGACATATCCTGCATGTCATCCCTCCTCTCTCTCACACATCCTTCCTGTCACTCTCTACTGTCTCTATCCTCCTCTCTCTCACATATCCTTCCTGTCACTCTCTACTGTCTCTATCCTCCTCTCTCTCACATATCCTTCCTGTCACTCTCTACTGTCTCTATCCTCCTCTCTCTCACATATCCTTCCTGTCAAATCTCTACTGTCTCTATCGCAATAAAAAGTCAAATGTGAGTGGGAATGCCCCATTATAATTTTTTTAAAAAGACTATTGTGGTGGATAATTGGTTATTGTGCTGGTTTTCATCTGGCCTACACCTGTTTAATTCTTTCACCTCACTGCAGAATTCAGATGAAGGAAAACACCTGCGGTGAAGGAAAGGAAGTCACCTGACACGCTACTGTGACACGCTACTGTGACACGCTACTGTACTGTTTGTTTTACAGCTTTGCTACATGGGAGACGTCCGGTCTAGTGGTTGTATTTCTGCGAGCAGCGGCGTACCTTTGCGGAGCGTGTTGAGGTCGTTGAGTTGCATGTTAGAGGGTAGAGACATGTTGTCCCTGGGCAGGTAGATCTTGTCTATCTTCACACTGACTGAATCACTACAGAGAAAATAACTTGTTAGACACACGCACGCACACACACACACACACACACACACACACACAGACACGCGCACGCACGCACGCACGCTCGCATACACACACACACACACAGACACACACACAGACACACACACACACACACACACACACACTAACGCGCACACACACCCTTTCAGCCCATTCACTACTGAGACAAGAGGAGGATATAGGAGGAAGTAAATACAGGCACACCCTAATATTGTAAATACACACGCACACACACACACCTACACACACACATACATACATACACACACACGCACACACACACACACACACATACATACATACACACACACGCACACACACACACCTACACACACACACATACATACACACACACACACACACACACATACACACACACACGCACACACACACACGCACACACGCACTGTGACGCACACACACATACATACACATACATACATACACACACACACACACACACACACACACACACACACACACACACACACGCACTGTGACGCACACACACATACATACACACACACACGCACACACACACACACACGCACTGTGACGCACACACACACACGCACACACACGCACACACACACACACACACACACACACACACACCCTTTCAGCCGATTCACTACTGAGACAAGAGGAGGATATAGAAGGAGGAAGTAAATACAGGCACACCCTAATATTGTAAATACACAATGAGGAGCAGGTCAACACATAAACAGACATCAGTCATTTATACACAAACATTATAAACCTGCTGTGCAGAACAACAGTTACCTTTTTTTAGTCATCAGAATCTCTACTGGTTCATCTGGAAAAAAACAAAAGAAAAAAACAAAACATGGAACGATGTCAGCGCCATTTCTACAGTTGTCATAGCAATGAGCAAACATTTTAGGGGATATCCCATCAGGTCTACCAACCCCCCTTCCCACCCCCCACTTCCTGTCGATTCCCCCAGAGACTCAGGCTGCGTTCTTGTCCAATGAAATGACTAACTAATGTGTTATCAATAATAATGAATAATGTATGATCGGTCATCCATTAATAGGACCAGATAATGTCACACAGTCGAACAATTAATTTTATTCAGTGAAAAAATTAAAGGTGTGAAGAAGTTACAACATTTCTTGGGGGGCGCTACGGGGTTGCTAAGACCTTATTTGGAGGGGGCTCAAGCCCCCCCAAGTCCCCTCCTAGCACCGCCTCTGAAACGTGACCATGTCCGATTTGAATTCTGACATGTCAGACTGTATGGCTCATGGCTCCTGTCTACTCATACAGTGTGATATGACGTGCTACGGGACGATTAACACGCAAGATGCATTGGGGACTGTGTTTATAGAATACTTAAGATAATATCTAATACTTTATCATTCTCGGTTTGGAAACATGAAATTGAAAATCATGGACCTCTGGCAGGATCAAAGCTGCCTTTTAGATATAGCCTAGCGAAAATGATCATGTTCGTTCCGGAAATCCCAAATATTTTAAAAGAACAGAGAGCCCCTTTCTCCTGGACATCGTGTCCAGACTCTCCTTGCGTGAGAAGACTGAATGTCTTTCTATTTCGTTTTTATACTGGTCAGCGCCATTTCTACAGTTGTCATAGCAATGAGCAAACATTGTAGGGGATATCCCATCAGGTCTACCAACCCCCCCCTCCCTCCTCCCCCACCCCCCTTCCCACCCCCCACTTCCTGTCGTCTCACCAATGACCTTCCCCTTGATCTTCTGGAGCAGGCAGAGCACCAGCAGGCTGAGGATGAGGAGGGTGACGAAGGCCACAGCGCCCCCTGTCAGGATCCCAAGCATCGGCACCTCCACGCGAGACTGGAGGAACTCTGGGAAAACAGAAAGAGAGGCAGGATAGGTGTTTGTTAGTTGGTGTTTGGTAGTTGGTTAGATGTTTGGTAGTTGGATAGGTGTTTGGTAGTTGAATAGGTGTTTGGTAGTTAGATAGGTGTTTGGTAGTTGGTGTTTAGTAGTTGGATAGGTGTTAGGTAGTTAGATAGGTGTTAGGTAGTTAGATAGGTGTTTGGTAGTTAGATAGGTGTTTGGTAGTTAGATAGGTGTTTGGTAGTTAGATAGATGTTTGGTAGTTAGATAGGTGTTTAGTAGTTAGATAGGTGTTAGGTAGTTAGATAGGTGTTTGGTAGTTGGTGTTTGGTAGTTAGATAGGTGTTAGGTAGTTAGATAGGTGTTTAGTAGGTGTTTGGTAGTTAGATAGGTGTTAGGTAGTTAGATAGGTGTTAGGTAGTTAGATAGGTGTTAGGTAGTTAGATAGGTGTTAGGTAGTTAGATAGGTGTTAGGTAGTTAGATAGGTGTTAGGTAGTTAGATAGATGTTTGGTAGTTAGATAGGTGTTAGGTAGTTAGATAGGTGTTAGGTAGTTAGATAGGTGTTAGGTAGTTAGATAGGTGTTAGGTAGTTAGATAGGTGTTTGGTAGTTGGTGTTTGGTAGTTAGATAGGTGTTTGGTAGTTAGATAGGTGTTAGGTAGTTAGATAGGTGTTTGGTAGTTAGATATGTGTTAGGTAGTTAGATAGGTGTTTGGTAGTTGGATAGGTGTTAGGTAGTTAGATATGTGTTAGGTAGTTAGATAGATGTTAGGTAGTTAGATAGGTGTTTGGTAGTTGGTGTTTGGTAGTTAGATAGGTGTTAGGTAGTTAGATAGGTGTTAGGTAGTTAGATAGGTGTTAGGTAGTTAGATAGGTGTTTGGTAGTTAGATAAGTGTTTGGTAGTTAGATAGGTGTTAGGTAGTTAGATAGGTGTTTGGTAGTTAGATAGGTGTTAGGTAGTTAGATAGATGTTAGGTAGTTAGATAGGTGTTTGGTAGTTAGATAGGTGTTAGGTAGTTATATAGGTGTTAGGTAGTTAGATAGGTGTTAGGTAGTTAGATAGGTGTTAGGTAGTTATATAGGTGTTAGGTAGTTATATATGTGTTAGGTAGTTAGATAGGTGTTTGGTAGTTAGATAGGTGTTTGGTAGTTAGATAGATGTTTGGTAGTTAGATAGGTGTTTAGTAGTTAGATAGGTGTTTGGTAGTTGGTGTTAGGTAGTTAGATAGGTGTTTGGTAGTTGGTGTTTGGTAGTTAGATAGGTGTTTGGTAGTTAGATAGGTGTTAGGTAGTTAGATAGGTGTTTGGTAGTTAGATATGTGTTAGGTAGTTAGATAGGTGTTTGGTAGTTGGATAGGTGTTAGGTAGTTAGATATGTGTTAGGTAGTTAGATAGATGTTAGGTAGTTAGATAGGTGTTTGGTAGTTGGTGTTTGGTAGTTAGATAGGTGTTAGGTAGTTAGATAGGTGTTAGGTAGTTAGATAGGTGTTAGGTAGTTAGATAGGTGTTTGGTAGTTAGATAGGTGTTTGGTAGTTAGATAGGTGTTAGGTAGTTAGATAGGTGTTTGGTAGTTAGATAGGTGTTAGGTAGTTAGATAGATGTTAGGTAGTTAGATAGGTGTTAGGTAGTTATATAGGTGTTAGGTAGTTAGATAGGTGTTAGGTAGTTAGATAGGTGTTAGGTAGTTATATAGGTGTTAGGTAGTTATATAGGTGTTAGGTAGTTAGATAGGTGTTTGGTAGTTAGATAGGTGTTTGGTAGTTAGATAGATGTTTGGTAGTTAGATAGGTGTTTAGTAGTTAGATAGGTGTTTGGTAGTTGGTGTTAGGTAGTTAGATAGGTGTTAGGTAGTTAGATAGGTGTTTGGTAGTTAGATAGGTGTTAGGTAGTTAGATAGGTGTTAGGTAGTTAGATAGGTGTTTGGTAGTTAGATAGGTGTTAGGTAGTTGGTGTTAGGTAGTTAGATAGGTGTTAGGTAGTTAGATATGTGTTAGGTAGTTAGATAGGTGTTTGGTAGTTAGATATGTGTTAGGTAGTTAGATAGGTGTTAGGTAGTTAGATAGGTGTTAGGTAGTTAGATAGGTGTTTGGTAGTTAGATAGGTGTTTGGTAGTTAGATAGGTGTTAGGTAGTTAGATAGGTGTTAGGTAGTTAGATAGGTGTTAGGTAGTTGGATAGGTGTTTGGTAGTTAGATAGGTGTTAGGTAGTTAGATAGGTGTTAGGTAGTTAGATAGGTGTTAGGTAGTTATATAGGTGTTAGGTAGTTATATAGGTGTTAGGTAGTTAGATAGGTGTTAGGTAGTTAGATAGGTGTTTGGTAGTTAGATAGGTGTTTGGTAGTTAGATAGGTGTTTGGTAGTTAGATAGGTGTTTGGTAGTTGGATAGGTGTTTGGTAGTTAGATAGGTGTTAGGTAGTTAGATAGGTGTTAGGTAGTTAGATAGGTGTTTGGTAGTTAGATAGGTGTTTGGTAGTTGGTGTTAGGTAGTTAGATAGGTGTTAGGTAGTTAGATATGTGTTAGGTAGTTAGATACGTGTTTGGTAGTTAGATAGGTGTTAGGTAGTTAGATAGGTGTTAGGTAGTTAGATAGGTGTTTGGTAGTTAGATAGGTGTTTGGTAGTTAGATAGGTGTTTGGTAGTTAGATAGATGTTTGGTAGTTAGATAGGTGTTTAGTAGTTAGATAGGTGTTAGGTAGTTAGATAGGTGTTTGGTAGTTGGTGTTTGGTAGTTAGATAGGTGTTAGGTAGTTAGATAGGTGTTTAGTAGGTGTTTGGTAGTTAGATAGGTGTTAGGTAGTTAGATAGGTGTTAGGTAGTTAGATAGGTGTTAGGTAGTTAGATAGGTGTTAGGTAGTTAGATAGGTGTTAGGTAGTTAGATAGGTGTTAGGTAGTTAGATAGGTGTTAGGTAGTTAGATAGATGTTTGGTAGTTAGATAGGTGTTAGGTAGTTAGATAGGTGTTAGGTAGTTAGATAGGTGTTAGGTAGTTAGATAGGTGTTAGGTAGTTAGATAGGTGTTAGGTAGTTAGATAGGTGTTAGGTAGTTAGATAGGTGTTAGGTAGTTAGATAGATGTTTGGTAGTTAGATAGATGTTTGGTAGTTAGATAGGTGTTTGGTAGTTAGATAGATGTTTGGAAGTTAGATAGGTGTTTAGTAGTTAGATAGGTGTTTGGTAGTTGGTGTTAGGTAGTTAGATAGGTGTTTGGTAGTTGGTGTTTGGTAGTTAGATAGGTGTTTGGTAGTTAGATAGGTGTTAGGTAGTTAGATAGGTGTTTGGTAGTTAGATATGTGTTAGGTAGTTAGATAGGTGTTTGGTAGTTGGATAGGTGTTAGGTAGTTAGATATGTGTTAGGTAGTTAGATAGATGTTAGGTAGTTAGATAGGTGTTTGGTAGTTGGTGTTTGGTAGTTAGATAGGTGTTAGGTAGTTAGATAGGTGTTAGGTAGTTAGATAGGTGTTAGGTAGTTAGATAGGTGTTTGGTAGTTAGATAGGTGTTTGGTAGTTAGATAGGTGTTAGGTAGTTAGATAGGTGTTTGGTAGTTAGATAGGTGTTAGGTAGTTAGATAGATGTTAGGTAGTTAGATAGGTGTTAGGTAGTTATATAGGTGTTAGGTAGTTAGATAGGTGTTAGGTAGTTAGATAGGTGTTAGGTAGTTATATAGGTGTTAGGTAGTTATATAGGTGTTAGGTAGTTAGATAGGTGTTTGGTAGTTAGATAGGTGTTTGGTAGTTAGATAGATGTTTGGTAGTTAGATAGGTGTTTAGTAGTTAGATAGGTGTTTGGTAGTTGGTGTTAGGTAGTTAGATAGGTGTTAGGTAGTTAGATAGGTGTTTGGTAGTTAGATAGGTGTTAGGTAGTTAGATAGGTGTTAGGTAGTTAGATAGGTGTTTGGTAGTTAGATAGGTGTTAGGTAGTTGGTGTTAGGTAGTTAGATAGGTGTTAGGTAGTTAGATATGTGTTAGGTAGTTAGATAGGTGTTTGGTAGTTAGATATGTGTTAGGTAGTTAGATAGGTGTTAGGTAGTTAGATAGGTGTTAGGTAGTTAGATAGGTGTTAGGTAGTTAGATAGGTGTTAGGTAGTTAGATAGATGTTTGGTAGTTAGATAGGTGTTAGGTAGTTAGATAGGTGTTAGGTAGTTAGATAGGTGTTAGGTAGTTAGATAGGTGTTAGGTAGTTAGATAGGTGTTAGGTAGTTAGATAGGTGTTAGGTAGTTAGATAGGTGTTAGGTAGTTAGATAGATGTTTGGTAGTTAGATAGATGTTTGGTAGTTAGATAGGTGTTTAGTAGTTAGATAGGTGTTAGGTAGTTAGATAGGTGTTTGGTAGTTGGTGTTTGGTAGTTAGATAGGTGTTAGGTAGTTAGATAGGTGTTTGGTAGTTAGATAGGTGTTAGGTAGTTAGATAGGTGTTAGGTAGTTAGATAGGTGTTTGGTAGTTAGATAGGTGTTAGGTAGTTGGTGTTAGGTAGTTAGATAGGTGTTAGGTAGTTAGATATGTGTTAGGTAGTTAGATAGGTGTTTGGTAGTTAGATATGTGTTAGGTAGTTAGATAGGTGTTAGGTAGTTAGATAGGTGTTAGGTAGTTAGATAGGTGTTTGGTAGTTAGATAGGTGTTTGGTAGTTAGATAGGTGTTTGGTAGTTAGATAGGTGTTTGGTAGTTAGATAGGTGTTTGGTAGTTAGATAGGTGTTAGGTAGTTAGATAGGTGTTAGGTAGTTAGATAGGTGTTAGGTAGTTAGATAGGTGTTAGGTAGTTAGATAGGTGTTTGGTAGTTAGATAGGTGTTTGGTAGTTAGATAGGTGTTAGGTAGTTAGATAGGTGTTAGGTAGTTAGATAGGTGTTAGGTAGTTAGATAGGTGTTAGGTAGTTAGATAGGTGTTAGGTAGTTAGATAGGTGTTAGGTAGTTAGATAGGTGTTAGGTAGTTAGATAGGTGTTAGGTTGTTAGATAGCTGTTTGGTAGTTAGATAGGTGTTTGGTAGTTAGATAGGTGTTAGGTAGTTAGATAGATGTTTGGTAGTTAGATAGATGTTTGGTAGTTAGATAGGTGTTTAGTAGTTAGATAGGTGTTTGGTAGTTGGTGTTAGGTAGTTAGATAGGTGTTAGATACTTAGATAGGTGTTAGGTAGTTAGATAGGTGTTAGGTAGTTAGATAGGTGTTAGGTAGTTAGATAGGTGTTTGGTAGTTGGTGTTTGGTAGATAGATAGGTGTTTGGTAGTTGGTGTTTGGTAGTTAGATAGGTGTTAGGTAGTTAGATAGGTGTTTGGTAGTTAGATAGGTGTTTGGTAGTTAGATAGGTGTTTGGTAGTTAGATAGGTGTTTGGTAGTTAGATAGGTGTTAGGTAGTTAGATAGGTGTTAGGTAGTTAGATAGGTGTTAGGTAGTTAGATAGGTGTTAGGTAGTTAGATAGATGTTAGGTAGTTAGATAGGTGTTTGGTACAGGGTTTCCGTTAACCGGTAATTACCGGTCTTTGTCCGATAACATCTGTTGAAGTCCGACATATTTAAATCTCTTCGGTCATAATGTCCGGTGAAAATAACCGCTAAACCCAGTAGCCCATTCGGCGGTAACCCGCCCCATCTGGCAACCCTGTCTCTCAACGGCGCGAGTAGTTTAGTCAGTTAATTTAGTTTGATCTAGTCTAAATAAAACCACTGCAGTGACCGGAGTCAAGGTTATTGTTCTGCGTGTTTTGGATGTGCTAGAGCACAGTGAATGACCACCGAGGGCCGTGAGATGCGGCTAGTAAAGGACGCTAGCCATCTCAACCCCGTTCATTGATTGAGCCTGCCGTGCCCGTTCCAGCCCTGAGTCGGGAGAAGTACTACGGGAGTAGTGCGCTACTATCGACAACCTGGGCTACTGGTACCATTAGATTAGGATTGATTAGATTAGGTTGACAATACCACACTACATTTGAGTTTAGGGATATCAATGTTATATATGTGTGTATGTTTTATCTTTATGTATTAAATGTTATAATTGTTCCACATTTGAGACCTGTCTTCCCCCCACTCAGTTATTCAGTCGGTGTCCATCATTTAAGTTCAATTTAGTCTATCTATAGTGTTAGAGTTTAATTTGTGCCACTAAATTGAAATAGTCCACGGGTGTGTATCCCCCCGATACATCCTCCCCATTCTCATACTCCCGAGTCCGAGTAAGTATGATTTGACAGGCAGCTAGACTTAATGCCTTCCCAATCAGCGAGACGTTATAGAATTGACGTTGTTTTATTGATAAAAAGGGTAAAACTGGAAAGAGAATATAAAAACGTACATTACTGTCGTGAAACTATTCAACACACTTCAGTTAACGTAATGTGGAGTCCGTTCATTGATCGATCGATGCAGTCCGTTCAAATAGCCATCAAAAGCTAAACTAGGCATACTTAAAAAATTACCAATTAGATACTCAAATCCCATTAATGCAATTGAAATAAACATCTTAAAGTAGCCTACAGTCGTAATTCAAAGTAGCAAAGGTGACTAGGCTGCCCAGTGTGGCGCGCGTGCAGCCCTGGACATATTATGCCATAGTAGCGCATGCGAATCATGAAAGCCTATAATATAGTTCGCGATCTAATCGTATCGGATGAGAAATAGACATTAAATGGCATAGGCCTATATAGGCTACACAACAGCTAATCACCGCGACAAACACCTATATTATATTCTAATATGATGACCGGAATTTCTCCCGTTTGTCCGACACATTGAAATCTTCCCGGACACGTTGACCGGCACCAAATTTTTCTAATGGAAACCCTGGTTTGGTAGTTGGTGTTTGGTAGTTAGATAGGTGTTAGGTAGTTAGATAGGTGTTTGGTAGTTGGTGTTTGGTAGTTAGATAGGTGTTAGGTAGTTAGATAGGTGTTAGGTAGTTAGATAGGTGTTAGGTAGTTAGATAGGTGTTTGGTAGTTGGTGTTTGGTAGTTAGATATGTGTTAGGTAGTTAGATATGTGTTAGGTAGTTAGATAGGTGTTTGGTAGTTAGATAGGTGTTAGGTAGTTGGATAGGTGTTAGGTAGTTAGATAGGTGTTAGGTAGTTAGATAGGTGTTAGGTAGTTAGATAGGTGTTAGGTAGTTAGATAGGTGTTAGGTAGTTAGATAGGTGTTGGGTAGTTAGATATGTGTTAGGTAGTTAGATAGGTGTTAGGTAGTTAGATAGGTGTTTGGTAGTTAGATAGGTGGTTGGTAGTTAGATATGTGTTTGGTAGTTAGATAGGTGGTTGGTAGTTAGATAGGTGTTAGGTAGTTAGATAGGTGTTTGGTAGTTAGATAGGTGTTAGGTAGTTAGATAGGTGTTAGGTAGTTAGATTGGTGTTAGGTAGTTAGATAGGTGTTTGGTAGTTAGATAGGTGTTTGGTAGTTAGATAGGTGTTAGGTAGTTAGATATGTGTTTGGTAGTTAGATAGGTGTTTGGTAGTTAGATAGGTGTTTGGTAGTTAGATAGGTGTTAGGTAGTTGGATAGGTGTTAGGTAGTTAGATAGGTGTTAAGTAGTTAGATAGGTGTTAGGTAGTTAGATAGGTGTTTGGTAGTTAGATAGGTGTTAGGTAGTTAGATAGGTGTTAGGTAGTTAGATAGGTGTTTGGTAGTTAGATAGGTGTTAGGTAGTTAGATAGGTGTTAGGTAGTTAGATAGGTGTTAGGTAGTTAGATAGGTGTTAGGTAGTTAGATAGGTGTTAGGTAGTTAGATAGGTGTTAGGTAGTTAGATAGGTGTTTGGTAGTTAGATAGGTGTTAGGTAGTTAGATAGGTGTTTGGTAGTTAGATAGGTGTTAGGTAGTTAGATAGGTGTTTGGTAGTTAGATAGGTGTTAGGTAGTTAGATAGGTGTTAGGTAGTTAGATAGGTGTTAGGTAGTTAGATAGGTGTTTGGTAGTTAGATAGGTGTTTGGTAGTTAGATAGGTGTTTGGTAGTTAGATAGGTGTTTGGTAGTTAGATATGTGTTAGGTAGTTAGATAGGTGTTAGGTAGTTAGATAGGTGTTAGGTAGTTAGATAGGTGTTAGGTAGTTAGATAGGTGTTAGGTAGTTAGACAGGTGTTAGGTAGTTAGATAGGTGTTTGGTAGTTAGATAGGTGTTAGGTAGTTAGATAGGTGTTAGGTAGTTGGATAGGTGTTAGGTAGTTAGATAGGTGTTTGGTAGTTAGATAGGTGTTAGGTAGTTAGATAGGTGTTAGGTAGTTAGATAGGTGTAATAGGTAGTTAGATAGGTGTTAGGTAGTTAGATAGGTGTTAGGTAGTTAGATAGGTGTAATAGGTAGTTAGACAGGTGTTAGGTAGTTAGACAGGTGTTAGGTAGTTAGAAAGGTGTTTGGTAGTTAGATAGGTGTTTGGTAGTTAGATAGGTGTTAGGTAGTTAGATAGGTGTTAGGTAGTTAGATAGGTGTTAGGTAGTTAGATAGGTGTTTGGTAGATAGATAGGTGTTAGGTAGTTAGATAGGTGTTTGGTAGTTAGATAGGTGTTAGGTAGTTAGATAGGTGTTAGGTAGTTAGATAGGTGTAATAGGTAGTTAGATAGGTGTTAGGTAGTTAGATAGGTGTTTGGTAGTTAGATAGGTGTTAGGTAGTTAGATATGTGTTTAGTAGTTAGTTAGGTGTTAGGTAGTTAGATAGGTGTTAGGTAGTTAGATAGGTGTTAGGTAGTTAGATAGGTGTTTGGTAGTTAGATAGGTGTTTGGTAGTTGGATAGGTGTTAGGTAGTTAGATAGGTGTTAGGTAGTTAGATAGGTGTTAGGTAGTTAGATAGGTGTTAGGTAGTTAGATAGGTGTTTGGTAGTTAGATAGGTGTTAGGTAGTTAGATAGGTGTTAGGTAGTTAGATAGGTGTTAGGTAGTTAGATAGGTGTTAGGTAGTTAGATAGGTGTTAGGTAGTTAGATAGGTGTTAGGTAGTTAGATAGGTGTTAGGTAGTTAGATAGGTGTTTGGTAGTTAGATAGGTGTTAGGTAGTTAGATAGGTGTTTGGCAGTTAGATAGGTGTTAGGTAGTTAGATAGGTGTTTGGTAGTTAGATAGGTGTTAGGTAGTTAGATAGGTGTTAGGTAGTTAGATAGGTGTTAGGTAGTTAGATAGGTGTTTGGTAGTTAGATATGTGTTTGGTAGTTAGATAGGTGTTTGGTAGTTAGATAGGTGTTTGGTAGTTAGATATGTGTTAGGTAGTTAGATAGGTGTTAGGTAGTTAGATAGGTGTTAGGTAGTTAGATAGGTGTTAGGTAGTTAGATAGGTGTTAGGTAGTTAGACAGGTGTTAGGTAGTTAGATAGGTGTTTGGTAGTTAGATAGGTGTTAGGTAGTTAGATAGGTGTTAGGTAGTTAGATAGGTGTTAGGTAGTTAGATAGGTGTTAGGTAGTTGGATAGGTGTTAGGTAGTTAGATAGGTGTTTGGTAGTTAGATAGGTGTTAGGTAGTTAGATAGGTGTTAGGTAGTTAGATAGGTGTAATAGGTAGTTAGATAGGTGTTAGGTAGTTAGATAGGTGTTAGGTAGTTAGATAGGTGTAATAGGTAGTTAGACAGGTGTTAGGTAGTTAGACAGGTGTTAGGTAGTTAGAAAGGTGTTTGGTAGTTAGATAGGTGTTTGGTAGTTAGATAGGTGTTAGGTAGTTAGATAGGTGTTAGGTAGTTAGATAGGTGTTAGGTAGTTAGACAGGTGTTAGGTAGTTAGATAGGTGTTTGGTAGTTAGATAGGTGTTAGGTAGTTAGATAGGTGTTAGGTAGTTAGATAGGTGTTAGGTAGTTAGATAGGTGTTAGGTAGTTAGATAGGTGTTAGGTAGTTAGATAGGTGTTTGGTAGTTAGATAGGTGTTAGGTAGTTAGATAGGTGTTAGGTAGTTAGATATGTGTTAGGTAGTTAGATAGGTGTTAGGTAGTTAGATAGGTGTTAGGTAGTTAGACAGGTGTTAGGTAGTTAGATAGGTGTTTGGTAGTTAGACAGGTGTTAGGTAGTTAGATAGGTGTTTGGTAGTTAGATAGGTGTTAGGTAGTTAGATAGGTGTTTGGTAGTTAGATAGGTGTTAGGTAGTTAGACAGGTGTTAGGTAGTTAGATAGGTGTTTGGTAGTTAGACAGGTGTTAGGTAGTTAGATAGGTGTTTGGTAGTTAGATAGGTGTTAGGTAGTTAGATAGGTGTTTGGTAGTTAGATAGGTGTTAGGTAGTTAGATAGGTGTTTGGTAGTTAGATAGGTGTTAGGTAGTTAGATAGGTGTTAGGTAGTTAGATAGGTGTAATAGGTAGTTAGATAGGTGTTAGGTAGTTAGATAGGTGTTTGGTAGTTAGATAGGTGTTAGGTAGTTAGATAGGTGTTTAGTAGTTAGATAGGTGTTAGGTAGTTAGATAGGTGTTAGGTAGTTAGATAGGTGTTAGGTAGTTAGATAGGTGTTTGGTAGTTAGATAGGTGTTTGGTAGTTGGATAGGTGTTAGGTAGTTAGATAGGTGTTAGGTAGTTAGATAGGTGTTAGGTAGTTAGATAGGTGTTAGGTAGTTAGATAGGTGTTTGGTAGTTAGATAGGTGTTAGGTAGTTAGATAGGTGTTAGGTAGTTAGATAGGTGTTAGGTAGTTAGATAGGTGTTAGGTAGTTAGATAGGTGTTTGGTAGTTAGATAGGTGTTAGGTAGTTAGATAGGTGTTTGGTAGTTAGATAGGTGTTAGGTAGTTAGATAGGTGTTTGGTAGTTAGATAGGTGTTAGGTAGTTAGATAGGTGTTAGGTAGTTAGATAGGTGTTAGGTAGTTAGATAGGTGTTTGGTAGTTAGATAGGTGTTAGGTAGTTAGATAGGTGTTAGGTAGTTAGATAGGTGTTAGGTAGTTAGATAGGTGTTAGGTAGTTGGATAGGTGTTAGGTAGTTAGATAGGTGTTAGGTAGTTAGATAGGTGTTAGGTAGTTAGATAGGTGTTAGGTAGTTAGATAGGTGTTAAGTAGTTAGATAGGTGTTAGGTAGTTAGATAGGTGTTTGGTAGTTAGATAGGTGTTTGGTAGTTAGATAGGTGTTAGGTAGTTAGATATGTGTTAGGTAGTTAGATAGGTGTTAGGTAGTTAGATAGGTGTTAGGTAGTTAGATAGATGTTAGGTAGTTAGATAGGTGTTAGGTAGTTAGACAGGTGTTAGGTAGTTAGATAGGTGTTTGGTAGTTAGATAGGTGTTAGGTAGTTAGATAGGTGTTAGGTAGTTGGATAGGTGTTAGGTAGTTAGATAGGTGTTTGGTAGTTAGATAGGTGTTTGGTAGTTAGATAGGTGTTAGGTAGTTAGATAGGTGTTAGGTAGTTAGATAGGTGTAATAGGTAGTTAGATAGGTGTAATAGGTAGTTAGATAGGTGTTAGGTAGTTAGATAGGTGTTAGGTAGTTAGATAGGTGTTAGGTAGTTAGATAGGTGTTAGGTAGTTAGATAGGTGTTTGGTAGTTAGATAGGTGTCAGGTAGTTAGATAGGTGTTAGGTAGTTAGATAGGTGTTAGGTAGTTAGATAGGTGTTAGGTAGTTAGATAGGTGTTTGGTAGTTAGATAGGTGTTAGGTAGTTAGACAGGTGTTAGGTAGTTAGATAGGTGTTTGGTAGTTAGATAGGTGTTAGGTAGTTAGATAGGTGTTAGGTAGTTAGATAGGTGTAATAGGTAGTTAGATAGGTGTTAGGTAGTTAGATAGGTGTTTGGTAGTTAGATAGGTGTTAGGTAGTTAGATATGTGTTTAGTAGTTAGATAGGTGTTAGGTAGTTAGATAGGTGTTAGGTAGTTAGATAGGTGTTTGGTAGTTAGATAGGTGTTTGGTAGTTGGATAGGTGTTAGGTAGTTAGATAGGTGTTAGGTAGTTAGATAGGTGTTAGGTAGTTAGATAGGTGTTAGGTAGTTAGATAGGTGTTTGGTAGTTAGATAGGTGTTAGGTAGTTAGATAGGTGTTAGGTAGTTAGATAGGTGTTAGGTAGTTAGATAGGTGTTTGGTAGTTAGATAGGTGTTTGGTAGTTAGATAGGTGTTTGGTAGTTAGATAGGTGTTTGGTAGTTAGATATGTGTTAGGTAGTTAGATAGGTGTTAGGTAGTTAGATAGGTGTTAGGTAGTTAGATAGGTGTTTGGTAGTTAGATAGGTGTTAGGTAGTTAGATAGGTGTTTGGTAGTTAGATAGGTGTTAGGTAGTTAGATAGGTGTTAGGTAGTTAGATAGGTGTTAGGTAGTTAGATAGGTGTTTGGTAGTTAGATAGGTGTTTGGTAGTTAGATAGGTGTTTGGTAGTTAGATAGGTGTTTGGTAGTTAGATATGTGTTAGGTAGTTAGATAGGTGTTAGGTAGTTAGATAGGTGTTAGGTAGTTAGATAGGTGTTAGGTAGTTAGATAGGTGTTAGGTAGTTAGATAGGTGTTTGGTAGTTAGATAGGTGTTTGGCAGTTAGATAGGTGTTAGGTAGTTAGATAGGTGTTTGGTAGTTAGATAGGTGTTAGGTAGTTAGATAGGTGTTAGGTAGTTAGATAGGTGTTAGGTAGTTAGATAGGTGTTAGGTAGTTAGATAGGTGTTAGGTAGTTAGATAGGTGTTAGGTAGTTAGATAGGTGTTAGGTAGTTAGATAGGTGTTAGGTAGTTAGATAGGTGTTAGGTAGTTAGATAGGTAGTTAGATAGGTGTTTGGTAGTTAGATAGGTGTTAGGTAGTTAGATAGGTGTTAGGTAGTTAGATAGGTGTTAGGTAGTTAGTTAGGTGTTAGGTAGTTAGATAGGTAGTTAGATAGGTGTTTGGTAGTTAGATAGGTGTTAGGTAGTTAGATAGGTGTTAGGTAGTTAGATAGGTGTTTGGTAGTTAGATAGGTGTTTGGTAGTTAGATAGGTGTTTGGTAGTTATATAGGTGTTAGGTAGTTAGATAGGTGTTAGGTAGTTAGATAGGTGTTAGGTAGTTAGATAGGTGTTTGGTAGTTAGATAGGTGTTAGGTAGTTAGATAGGTGTTTGGTAGTTAGATAGGTGTTTGGTAGTTAGATAGGTGTTAGGTAGTTAGATAGGTGTTAGGTTAGATAGGTGTTAGGTAGTTAGATAGGTGTTAGGTAGTTAGATAGGTGTTAGGTAGTTAGATAGGTGTTAGGTAGTTAGATAGGTGTTTGGTAGTTAGATAGGTGTTAGGTAGTTAGATAGGTGTTAGGTAGTTAGATAGGTGTTAGGTTAGATAGGTGTTAGGTAGTTAGATAGGTGTTAGGTAGTTAGATAGGTGTTTAGTAGTTAGATAGGTGTTTGGTAGCTGGATAGGTGTTTGGTAGTTGAAAATACACCTCTAGGTTGCCACCACCACAAAATTCAGTTAATATTTCCAAACAACATTTCCTCCCATATAATAATATAACCTTCCGAAATGGAGTCGTTCATAAGCGTTTGTGTTTCAGCCACACACCATTTGAGGAAGTAGCCACAAGAGACAGAAAGGCGAGAATCTGTGAGTCTACAACCCTGACAGCAACAACATCTGGTAGAATCCATTTTAAGAAAGAGCTTTTTCCAGACCAAAACAGCGTTCTTAAATGAAATATTTCTTAGTCCCAGATAGCTACCAATTAAACGTTCATTACACCCATCAGATCAGATCTCATGTTTTGTCGTTGCATCCTGTTTGTCCTGTTGCGTTTCCCGTAGTTGTTCTTCCGGGTTCAGAGCACGCTGGCGTCCGCGATGTGACTGCCGCTTCTGTTCCCGGTCCTGTCTCCTGTCCTTTTGTATCCTGTCTTTTTGTATCCTGTCCTGTCTCCTTTTGTATCCTGTCTTTTTGTATCCTGTCTTATCCTTTTTGTATCCTGTCCCGCCGAACTCCGCTGCCTTCACCCCCGCCATCTCCCGCCTCTCACCGCCTTCACTACCGGACTGCATTACTCACCGCCTTCACTACCGGACTGCAATACTCACCGCCTTCACTACCGGACTGCAGTACTCACCGCCTTCACTACCGGACTGCAGTACTCACCGCCTCACCGTTCCTGTCCCCGGGCTCTGTGTTGCCGACCGACCCGCTGCGCGCCGCTCTCAGACATCGCTGGCCTGGCCGTGCTGTGCTATTACCCTCGTCCCGGGAGGTAGCCACCGCTCCCTCCCCGGTTCGGGGGTTGCCATCTCCGCAGGTGAGTGTCGGTCGTTCCCAGCCTTCACTCACTGCTGCGCGATTTGGTCGCTGGCATGGCACGGCTAGGCTGGCCGGCCGCGCGGGTTCGGTCCCAGGCTGGCAATACAGATGACAACGGCAACGGCTGCTGCTGCCACCAAGGCAGGCATTCTCCGCTGCCGCCGCCACATCCATCGAGGCTCCCAGCAACATCAACACCGGACTCTACACCACCCCCCCCTCCCCGTTCGCTGACTCTGTGTTCCATGTCACTTGTTGTTGTTGCTTGTTGTTTTTTGTGTCTCCCCATGTGTGTCCTATATTGTCAGCGTCTTTGAGCCTTGGAAAAGCGCTATATAAATTGAATTAATTATTATTATTATTATTATAAGGAAGTTTTTAGAAAGCTTGAATGTTACATTTAATAGACCTTTAATGGTGAGACTCCCATCAAATTATCCAGAGGGTAAGATGAGGCTTTTACCACACTGCACACACCCATCTAATCCTCTCAATAATGTCCTGTGACCCCCAACAGCATGATTGCGGGCTATGCCAACGCATCATAATGATGTCCAAGTGTAGTCTAATCGTCTAAAAGATGCTCTAATTGGTTGAATATGAACCTTAATGTGGTCTAACAGGTGCAACACAGAGATAATGTTTATCTTCATACAAACTTATTTGAAATCCAATTTGAACCCAATTTGAAATCAGAGGACCCCATTATCAATCCCAACCCCAAGTTTGGGAACTGCTGGCATAGGAGGAGGAGTAGAAGTATTCAGCATAGTTGCACCACGTCAAGAAATCAGGGGAGGCTGGTGGAGGCAGAAACCAGAGGTAATGTATGGGATGGAATAGGGAATGGAATGTCTCCCTCCACAGTGCCACAGTGGTAGAGAGAGAGAGAGAGAGAGAGAGAGAGAGAGAGAGAGAGAGAGAGAGAGAGAGAGAGAGAGAGAGAGAGAGAGAGAGGGAGGGAGAGAGGGAGACAGAGAGAGAGAAAGGTTGACAGAGAGAGAGAGGTTGAGGGTGACAGAGAGAGAGAGTGACAGACACACAGAGAGAGACAGAGAGAGAGAGAGAGAGAAGTTGAGGGTGACAGAGAAAGAGAGTGACAGACACAGAGAGAGAGAGATAAAGGGTGACAGAAAGAGAGAGTGACAGAGAGAGAGAGAGAGAGAGAGACAGAGAGAGAGAGAAGTTAACAGAGACAGAGAGAGAGAGTGACAGAGAGAGGTTGAGGGTGACAGAGAGAGTCAGAGAGAGAGAGAGATAAAGAGTGACAGAGACAGAGAGAGAGAGAGAGAGGTTGAGGGTGACAGAGAGAAAGAAGGTGACAAAGAGAGAGAGTGACAGAGACAGAGAGAGAGAGAGAGAGAGAGAGAGAGAGACCTGTCAGAGTGAGGTTACTCTGCGTGGCTCCGACACTGTTGCTGGCGTTCACCGACACGTTCCCCGATAGGCTGCTCAGGGTGACGCGCAGCGTGTGATTGGTCAGCCAGGGGTAGCTCTGGGAGTCCACGACGAGGAAGTCGGAGGTGTTGGCTACCAGCTGACCGGACTGGTCCACCCAGCTGATGGTGGCGGGGGGGTTGGACCGTACCAAGGCGAAGAGGACCAGGGAGAGACCAGGGTCGGCAGTGTCGGTGTAGTGAGCATTCACCCGCAGGATCTCTGGCTGGACTGAAGCACAGAATGGGGGGGGAGCTGAAGACATCAAGACACTGGTACACACATAAAGGCTGATTTTGGCCCGATTTCCCCCCTTCCAACCAAGGACAGCAAACGCCCGATTATCGGGTTGGCTCTAAAGATAATCCTACAAGATTATCCTGGGGTGTGAGGTGTGTTAAGTCCATTTTCTCGGGGCCGACGATCGTAAATATTAAACGTGTTCAATATTTACGATCAAAAATCCCCTTGTGTGTGGGCGACTCCCGAGTCCGAGCCGTAAAGTATCACCTGAGGACCAAGGGGAGGCTGGTGGAAGTAGAATCGGAGATCGGAGGACGGGTTCATTGTAAGGCATGGAACCGAATGAGGAATGGTACCGAATGTGTGGTTTGATACCGTTCCTCATTCCGATCCACGCCTTACAACCAAACTCCCCAGTCTCCCCAGAACCGTTCCGTTCCATGCACTACAATGAGCCCGTCCTCTGATTTCTACACCAAACAGCCTCCACCACCTTAGGGATACTAGTTAGTTACCCCCGCCCCCCCCCAACCCAACACTCACATGCTAAAGCAGACAATACACACCCCCTACCCCCCCCTCCCCCTCCCAACACTGGCCATCCCAACACTCACATTCTACAGCAGACACTAGCCCCACCCCCAACCCTCCAACACTGCCCATCCCATCCCAACACTCACATTCTACAGCTGACAATACCCCCCCTGCCAACCCCTCCTCTCCCCCCCCCCCCCCCCAGCACTGGCCAACCCAACACTCACATGCTACAGCTGACACTCCCCTGACCCCCCCCCCCAACCACCCACCCATCCCCCAACACTGGCCACCCCAACACTCACACTGCACGTTGAGCGTGACGGTAGCGTTGTAGCTAGCTCCCCCAGCGTGGTGCGGTCTGGCCGTGGCACACACCAGCTCCCGGTCCCACTTCCTGGGCCTCAGGGAGAAGCTGCTGTTGTGGTGCCTGGAGTCTGGCCTCCGGACCCCCCTCCCTCCCCCCCCCGGTGAGGTCATCACCAGGCGCCCCGGTGGACCCGCCCCCACCTCCGCCTTCCCCCCCGCCTCTCTCTGCCTCTCCCCGTTCAGGTACCACGTCAGCAGGTGCGGGGAGCGGGGGTCCCAGCCTTCTGATTGGCAGTTGAATTTGTGGGTGACGTTCTCTTGCACCGTGATGGCGGACCGGTGGCGTCCATCGATCCGCGGGGCGGGTTCAACCACACCTGGAGGAGGAGGGAGATTCACCCACTTGTTAGAAACATCTGGATCAGATAAACCCGATGGCATTGGCTTGACTATTCGGTTGTTAAGTCGTGACGTGTTTCCGGGTCCAACATTGGCTGAGGCGCTCTCTTCGAAATGCCGCAGTAATAATAATAATTCATTATATTTGTATAGCGCTTTTACGAGGCTCAAAGACGCTGACAATATGGGAAAAACGGGAAAATGCTGTGTCCCTTGTTGTATGAATAGATCCGAGTCTAAACAACTATTTAACTGTCGTTCTACCGCTTTAGTACACTGGTACTCTGGTGCGGGGAAGTTTTGGTTTGGACCCGGAAATTGCTAAAAAATCACGCGTGACGTCAGACTTAACAACCGAATCGTCTGTCTGCATGTAGTAGGTCTGTTAGGTCTACATATGGCCACCTTCTTAAAAGTAATGGCTTATGTCACTTTTGAGAAAAAATCTTTTTTTGCCTTAATATCACATATTAGACTAGATTTGGTTCCCTTTATTCTGTTTTGCACAAAACTTTAAAATACGACTTACGCCATTATTTCAAGAAGGTGACGATATGGGTCTTATGGTGACTGATGTGTCGGATGATTCTCTTACTTTAGACAAAATGTATTTGTCGTAAGTAGCTTTGGATAAAAGCGTCTGCTAAATTGTCCAAAATGTCAAATGTAAAATGCCTGCCTGTCACAGACATCCTTAAATATTCCAAAGAATAATACAATATTGAAGCATTTGATGTGTACTCTGTGTGGGGATATATGTTCTATGACTCCTCTGTGTTAGTTTGTGTTAGTGATCAGGTGATCAGGTGATCAGGTGTTGCTCACCCGAGCGGCTCCGTGCCCAGGCCCAGCCCAGCGTGTAGAGCAGCAGGACAGCAGTACTGGACCCCCGCCTCAGACACACACACCCCATGCTGTCCCACGGGGGCGCTGCCAACACACACCTACCTGCTGGGACACACACACACACAGACGCACGCACGCACGCACACGCACACGCACACGCACACGCACACACACACACACACACGCACACACACACACACACACACAAGCACACAAGCGCACGCACGCAGGCAGGCAGGCACACGCACACACACACACACACACACACACACACACACACACACACACACACAGGGAGGGGTGGCTGTCAGTGATGGATTGACTGAGGAGACAGATAAAAGAGGAAGAGGCAGAGACAAACACCTGTCAGACAGACTCAGACACACACACACACACACACACACACACACACAGAGAAACAGCTTGTGTGACAGAGAGAGGCAGCCTAGCAGAGATTACACATGGTAAACACAGACATGAGCCAAAGACAGACAGACACACATGGCAGGCAGGGCGAGACTAGGCCAGAAGAGATACTGAACACAAAGAGACAGAAGGAGAGATCTCCATGACAGACTGAGAGAAGAAGGTGAGGAGAGAGAGGGAGAGAGAGAGGGAGGGAGAGAGGGAGAGAGGGAGGGAGAGAGGGAGAGAGAGGGAGGGAGAGAGGGAGAGGGAGGGAGAGAGACAGCACGAGAGAGAGAGAGAGAGGGAGAGAGAGAGACAGCAAAAGAGAGAGAGAGGGAGGGAGAGAGAGAGAGAGAGAGACAGCACGAGAGAGAGAGAGGGAGGGAGGGAGAGAGAAGGAAACAGCAAGAGAGAGAGAGAGAGAGACAGCGAGAGAGACAGCAACAACAACAACAACAACAACAACAACAGAGCATTAAGACTTTGGAACTGTCCAATCAGGGGATGATACATGGACACACATTGAGCAGTTGAGGATGAAGCTGCTAACAAGTAGACTGACACATACTACCATGGTTTCCTGGACGCGTGGAAAGGCATAGAAAACCCTTTCGGTAGAGATTGATTGTCAATGACAGCGCTTTGATCTGGGTCCATTAAACCAGAGGGTGCTGCTCACAAATAGACTCCTACACAGTGAGCCTTCAATAATTCACTGGCCGTGGCCTGGGGTGGTCCAGTGGTCTAGCACCAGAACCATGGCCTGGGGTGGTCCAGTGGTCTAGCACCATGGCCTGGGGTGGTCCAGTGGTCTAGCACCCTGGCCTGGGGTGGTCCAGTGGTCTAGCACCCTGGCCTGGGGTGGTCCAGTACTGTAGCACCATGGCCTGGGGTGGTCCAGTGGTCTAGCACCATGGCCTGGGGTGGTCCAGTGGTCTAGCACCATGGCCTGGGATGGTCCAGTGGTCTAGCACCGCGATCTAGAGTGCACATATGCCCATGTCGGCATGAGTTTGGATCCGGCCCATGCCCTGCTGACATGCCCTCTCTCCCTTCTTCTCCTTACTTTCCTGTCTGTCTTCACTGTATCTGTCCAATAAAAAAAAGAAAAATATGGGCGGTACTGCGCCACTCAGGAAAGATAATAATTCACTGGCTGCCCTGAGTTTGATTTGTGAGAGGCCGCAGTGGAAGTTTTCCGAGGAGCATTTATCTCGCACACACAGACACAGACACAGACACAGACACACACACAGAGACACATGCACACGCGCACACACACACACACACACACACACACACACACACACACACACAATCATTTACATTTTGGGTATTTAGCGGACGCCTTTATCCAAAGCGACTCACAACAAATTACATTTGTCTATGTAAGTGTCTATCCATCAGTCATAATAAGAAATTACTATTACTATCACTAGCCGGGGGCGGCTGTGGCGCAGGAGGTAGAGCCGACGTCTAATGATCGCAAGGTTGGCAGATCGGCTGTTCGAACCCCGGCTGGCCACATGTCGAGGTGTCCTTGGGCAAGACACTGAACCCCAAATTTCTCCCAGTGAGCGGGCCGGCATGGTAGCTTGCCGCCATTGGTGCGTGAATGAATGAATGTGTGTGTGAACGGGTGAATGAGAGGCCGTTGTAAAGCGCTTTGGAATAAGGCGCTATATAAGTGCAGTCCACTTACCATTTCATAGAGAAGAAAGTGACCCATGTGACACAACTTCTAACCAGATCAGGAGCACGAACAACACAACAACACACTCTACATGTCAGCATGATACTGAGACATGCTTGTCCAACATACTACTAACATGTATGCAGTCAGTCAGTCAGTCCAGTCGGGGGGGGGGGGGGGGGGGTTGGCAGCCTGGCAGTGATAGCCATGGCCGGGGGAGGGGGGGGGGTTGGCAGCCAGCAGTGATAGCCATGGCGGGGGGGGGGGGGGGCTGGGGCTGGCAGTCTGCAGCGATAGCCATGGCCAGCATATGCATGCTAGATTGATGACGTGCACGCATGACGTGCATGCATAAGCAAGGGAGCGAGAGAGAGAGACCCAGAGGGCAAGGCTCTGTGACGCAACGCACACGCGTGTGAGTGATGTGCAATCTGGGCAGGGTGGCATGCAGACTTCCTAAACACACACACAGATGCTAACAGCCTTCCTAAACACAGACACACAGATGCAAACAGCCCTGTTTATATCACTCACACACACACACACACACACATATTGACACTTATACGTCCTATCTCTTCCCCCCCCCCCTCTCTCTCTCTCACACACACACAAACAAAGATGCAAACAGCCCTGTTTTATATACACACAAATACACACACATTGCCACCTATGTGTCCTGTAGCCTATTCTCTTTCCCTCTCTCTCTCACTCTCTCACACACACACACACACACCTCCCATCCCATGTTTGTGTGTTTACCTCAGCACAGTCTGCAGATGGTGGCGGTGGTGGGATTCAGCCGGTCGTCCATCCATGCTGGGTTAGCCGCGTAGAGCCTAGCCCCCCCTGGTTTGGCTTGGACTACGCACACACGCACACACACACACACACTGGATGCTCTCTCTGCAGCTAGCAGCATAGCAGCCCCCCCCCCCCCTCTCTTTCTCTCTCCGGCGCTGACGCAGGCAGTCATGCTGTCACCACACAGACGAGGAGGGGCGGGGGGAGGGAGGGAGGGAGGGAGGAGCAAAGGAGAGAGGAAGAACAGCTACAAATAAGTGTGTGGGAGGAGGGGGGAGAGAGCTAGAGAGAAAAAAGAGTGAGTGGATAGGTAGAGAGAAAAGAGAGAGAGGAGAGTGTGAGATGAAGGGATAGACTGTCATCTAACTGGGTTACGGGGATTAGATCTGATCTATCTCTTGTCTCATCTCACATCTTGTCCGCCCACCTCCACCCCACCCCCACCCCCCCTTTTCCATACAGCACCCAGGCGAGAGGGATCTGTGCTTCGCTACCCTAGCCTGAACAGCCTCTGCAGTGCAGCAGTAGCTCTACAGACAAAGACCAAAGTAGCCGATCACAGAACACCGCAGCTCCCAGAGATGGGAGATGGAGATGCAGATCAATTAGCCATCCTGTTAACACGCCCATTAGACCCCTATGGAGGGAAGTCAGTGCTCCTGTGCAATGAGGTCATCTTGAGTTCAACTTTACACTGTGTCTAATTGTGTGAGAATGAGAGAGTGTGTGTGTGTGTGAGTGTGTGAGGGGTACAGTATATCATACGCTGTCATAAATAGGTTGAAATCTTTTTTTACATTTACATTGATATTTTTGGCATTTAGCAGACACCTTATTCCAAAGCGACTTACAATCGATACATTTGACAAAGGAAGTGAATCATCAATTCACCAGTTGTAGCAGGAAGAGTAATCTAGCGCAGGCCAGGGGCCATTGACAGTCGTCGTGATAGAAGAAGAAAGTAGAAATCTTGCAGGTGTCTCAGGAGACGCAGTGCAGGGGGGTAGTAGATGTCTCAGGAGGGACAGTTAAGGTGTAACCTGAAGAGATGGAGGTCTTCAGTCTCCGGCGGAAGATGGGTAGTGACTCTGCAGTTCTGACAGCCGTGGGAAGCTCATTCCACCAGCGGGGAGCCAGGGTAGTGAAGAGACGTGACCGGGCAGCGTGACTGACTGCCGTGTAGGCGTAGAGGTGGTGGGGCCAGTCGGCCAGCAGAGGTGGAGGAGCGGAGTGAACGGGCTGATGTTTGGGGGGGTTGACCGTTGCCTGGAGGTAGGCAGGGGCTGTCCGATTTGGCCCCCCCGGTAAAAGGTGAGCACCAGGGTCTTGATGCGAGCTGCTATTGGGAGCCAGTGAAGGCTGTGAAGGAGGGGGGGGGGGGGGGGGGGTGACATGAGAACATTTGGGGAGATTGAACACCAGCTTCCAAGCACAGACACACAAAGATCCCGACAACATGAGTCCTTTTAAATTATTTCTTTATTTATATATATTTATTTATTCATCTCAGTTTGGTTGGTATTCTTTTTTTTTAATCATCATTGTTGCACTTTAGTATGTTTATAGTCAAAAAGAAATAAGAGACAAAAGTAAAAACGATAATGGAAACAACAATGGGAACATAAGATACAGGTGCAGAGCAGAGAGCAGGGGGCGGGTGAGGGGGGGGGGGGCAGACTAGAGGAGGACCACACACACACACACACACACACAGGTGCACACACACACACACAGGTGCACACACACAGGCACACACGCACACACACACGCACACAGGCGCACACAGGCACACACACACGCACTATGGTTGGGCGGTATCCAATTTGTGACACCGGTAAACCGTCCCCAAATGTCACTGCGGTGTACTCTGTTACCGCAGGATTCAAAAAATCACTATTTTTCAAATACCTCCGGGATACCGTATTACCGGCCCACCCTAACACACACACACACACACAGACACAGACACGCACACACACACACACACAAAGACACACAAAGACACACAGACACTCAGACACACAGGCACACAGACAAACACACACACACACACACACACACACACACACACACACACTCACACATGCAGGTAGTCCTGGACTCCTAGGACACCAGGGGCGGTGGGGGGGGGGGGTGGGGGGGTGTGTCCTGGGGGGGGTGTCTGGGGGGGATCCCCTGCTGTCGTCCTCGTTAGCCTCTTTAGACACTGCAGGGGGGGGGGGGGCGTGGGTGGGGGGGGGCGCAAGCAAACGGTCCGTTTCTAGTCAGTTTTCTGACGTCTGTCCCTTTTTAAGGATCGTAGGCCGGGGGGGGGGTCTGGTACTGAACACTGGACAGGGATTGGCCGTCACACCGGTCACATGACGCAGAGCAGGAGCCCGCCTCCCAGGCTTCCGAAAGAGAGAGAGGGGACGACGACGATAAGAGGGCGAGAGATAGAAAAGAGGGATGGGAGGAGGGGAGGGGGGGGAAGCACGTGTGCAAGAGTAGTAGTAGTCACCTCCATGGTTACCGTAGTAACCGGGCCAGAGTAAGGGAGGGAGGGGCTACAGTACGTCCTTTTTAGGTTGTCGGCCAATAGGAGGTGACGAAAGTGTCGGAGGCGGGAGGGAGAGGACCAGACAGCAGACCAGGAAGTGAAGGAGGGAGGGAGGGAGAGGAGAAGGGGGGGGGCCGTGTTCTTCCCCAGCCGTGTGTTTACCATGGGGTCGTGTCAGCGGTTTTACAATTACCCGCTTAAATGACGTCCCACGACCCCCCCACCCGACCCCCCCCCAAAAAAGCAGACGATAACAAATGACAACAGCAACATCGGCATGAATGATTGAAATGATAAAAAAAGCAACAGAAAATAATAAACGAACTCTTCTCTGTCAAGTATTTAGATAGTAAAACAACAAACGTAAGAACAAGCATTGTTTTTAGAATCTCCCTGTCCTCTTTTGGCTAAAAAATCTCAATATTCAGAAAACAAACAAAAAAATGAAGACATCAAAAAAAAAAAAATGTTTACAAATAATAACCACAACAATATAAAAAAAAGCCTCCCCAACAACTCAAAAAACAAAAACAACATTTGATACAGAAATCGCAATTGCGTTCTATACATGGCATCGCTGTACAGGGAAGAGGAAAACAAATGTGTCTGTTAAAACTACCCACAATGCCACACACACTCACTGACACAAGTAGGGGAGGGGGGGGGGGGGGGGGGAAGGAGGGGATGAGGAGAGGGAAGAGAGAGGGGGAGAGAGGGATGGAATGAAGAACAAGGGTGAAAGAGGAGGGACAAGAAATTTAAAAAGCATGAAAGAACGAGGGACTAAGAAAATGAAGGATGGAAAAGGGTGAACAGAGGAGGGGGGGGGGAAGATCGCTTGACCCGAAAGTGCAGAATTACTTAAGTAATCAAAACAAAACAAAATAAGTTGTCTTCCTTGCAACACAGAACAGTTTTTTTTCATTTCATTCATATAATCATAATAACAATAAAACTTATTTTACAGAAAACATTAATAACAATAATAGTAACAATAATGATCATAATTTTTCTACATGAACATTAGCCGTAAAAATGAATCGTTTAAAAAAAAAAAGAAGAAAAAAACAGAACAGAACAGAACAGGAACAACAAAAATAAAGAAAACAGAAAAAAAAAAAAGAGAAAAGATGAGAGCTGGTTGTCCTGTGCGGTGGCGATGTCACTGAGCTCCACGGGGTAGGGGGGGTTGTTTAGAGCACCCCCTTCTGAGCCTGACCCCGACACCCCCACAAGCCCAACGGAATGGGTCACTCTGAGAGCCTCAAAGGTCGGAGGTCACGGCAGCCCGCTCTGGAATGGTCCACTGGAACACCAGCGGAGGGGAGAGGGGCGGAGCAGACAGAACCTCACACACATCCACCTCCATCAGACTTGGTGTGAATACTTTGGGTTTGTGGCTGAATGTGTGTGTGTGTGTGTGTGTGTGTGTGTCTGTGTGTGTGTGTGTGTGTGTGTGTGTGTGTGTGTGTGTGTGTGTGTGTGCGCGCATGTATGTGTGTGTGTCACTGTTACAGTCATGGACCAAAAATATTGGCACCCCTGCACACCTGTCAGATAATGCCCTGACCACTTCTCCCAGAAAATGGTTGCAATTACAAAATGCTGTTTTGGTATTAACATGTTTTATTTATGTTGTTTGCATTGGAACAACACAAAAAAAAGCAGAGAAAATAAAAAAAAAAGCCAAAGTTGGACTCATTTGCTGGACCGCTTCAGAACTCTCCAGCGCTTTTGTCTTAAACCACGTCTGTCCTGCTCTCTTGGTTTCACTGGGAAGACTCATGACCTATGACCTCTGACAGAGCCCCAGCGTTCTGACAGCGGGCCCTACATCTACATCTACATTTTGCCTCACAAAATTCTTTGGCAGTCTCTCTCAGATTCCATGACGCCACGCACGCAGTCAAGGACTTGGAGCCTTGAGATTGTCCGTGCTTTTTCCGCAATTTTGGTTCTCAAATCCTCGACTCTACTGTGGTACACAGACACACAATAGCTGAGTCAACTTTTCTCTATTTTAACTGGTCGCTAAGTGCTAACTTCTATATTGCCAGCACCTGTAACTTGCCACAGGTGAGTTTAAATACAAATATTAAAAGAGCATTACATGCTTGAAATACAATTACTTCTTACAACTTTGAAAAGGTGCCAATCATTTTGTCCAGTCCATTTTTGGAGTTCAGCAAAGAATGATAGAGTTGGCCTCTTTCCTCTCAGCTTTTTTGTGTTGTTCCGATGCAAACAGAATAACGACAATTACAAAGCATTTGTAATTGCAACAATTTTCAACAAAAGTGGTGCATTATCTGACAGAAGTGCAGGGGTGCCATATGAATATTTCTGTCCCATGACTGTACCTACGTTTGCCTGTATGAATGCCTTAGACAATGAGGGGCATGAACAGTTAAGTAGGAGGAGGGGGAGGGGGGGGGGAGTGCAGGAGCAGGATGAGGAAAATAATGGGGGAGGCAGAAGGGGAGGGGGGGTGAGGGGCCCCGATCTATCCAATCCCATGGAAGAGCAAAAATGGAGAGACAACGCTTGCTAGCATGCTAGCTTGGTAGCTGTGCAGAATGTAGAATGCTGCTGGCACTAGTTGGCCCCTCTCCCCCACCATCCCCGCCCCCCCTCATCCCCGCCCCCCCCCTCCTCCCCCAAGCCTCTGCTCCCTCCAGGACAGACAGAGACACCCCCCACCCCCCCCCGCCCCCCTCCAGACAAACAGAAGATGGTGGTTTGGCGTGATGCTGCTCAACACAACTGGTTGATATGGATCTGTATACAGCAGAGACACCCCCTAGAGGAGAGAGAGAGAGGGAGAGAGAGAGAGAGGGAGAGGGAGAGAGAGGTAGAGGGGGAGAGAGAGAGAGAGAGAGAGAGAGAGAGGGAGAGGGAGAGGGGGAGAGAGGGAGAGGGAGAGGGAGAGAGAGAGAGAGAGAGAGAGAGAGAGAGAGAGGGACAGTATGAAAAAGTATGTATAGTATGTAAGTATGTATTTGAGTGTTTTATTTTTAATACATTTGCAAAGATTAAAAAAAAACTTGTGTACCTGTGCTAGACCCCAGCCTGCTCCATGCTGTACTGGAGGTATGTAGGTATGTATATAGTGTATGTAGTGTATATAGTAGTGTGTGTAGGTACCTGTGCTAGACCCCAGCCTGCTCCATGCTGTACTGGAGGTATGTAGGTATGTATATAGTGTATGTAGTGTATATAGTAGTGTGTGTAGGTACCTGTGCTAGACCCCAGCCTGCTCCATGCTGTACTGGAGGTATGTAGGTATGTATATAGTGTATGTAGTGTATATAGTAGTGTGTGTAGGTACCTGTGCTAGACCCCAGCCTGCTCCATGCTGTACTGGAGGTCCGGGGGCTTGTAGCTGAGCAGCATGTCACTGGTGCAGGAGGAGGGGTAGGAGGCCGCAGCATGGAGCTCCTCCTCCACGTCACACACTGGGGACACACACACACACACACACATTCATATTCTATGCATATTGGGGGTGCAAAAGTATGGTGTGCATAGTGTATGATATGGAATAGGTTTGTGTGTGAGTGTGTGTGTGTGTGTGTGTGTGTGTGTGTGTGTGTGTGCGCGTGTGTGTGTGTGTGTGTGTGTGTCCGTGTGAGTGAGTGTGTGTGTGTGTGTGTGCTCCACTGACCTGACTCTTCTCGTGGGTGCAGCTGCGCCTGGCTGCCCGTCAGAGATGATTGGCTGAGGATGTCAGACATGCGGGCGGAGCTTAGAGCCTTCCCAGCCAATAGGCTCATCCCCGACATGGGCTCCACCTGGTCCTGTGGAGAGACAGCAGAGTTTAACACTAGAACAGCCGTGCCTTTTTACCTACTAAAAGAGCCGCCTCTTTAGAATGCTCAAGCTGCTACTTACACACAATGACCACTAGTTGGCCGCTTGTAAATTAGCCTGCCTCCTACACAGAAAAACAAAAAAATAGCTTCATACTAGCTTATCCTGATGTGATTTTGAAAATGTAAGGGTACTGGGTGGTAGAACGCACATATCTAGGAAAACTCATGAAAGGATAGATAGATAGATAGATAGATAAATACTTTATTTATCCCCGTGGGGAAATTCATTTTGCCGCGCCACTCCACTAAAAACCACACATAACAACACAACACAACATAAAGGACAGACAACAACACTGGGCCAGCCATGTACAGTATATAAAAAACAGTGAGATCTGATATAAAAGTGGATTAAAAGGATGGCTATAGTTATTTATATTAAAATACTAAAAAAGTGATGATGGTGATTAAAATAAATAATAAATACAGATTCAGGAGCCTTGACCCCGACTGCTACTTTAGTTGCCATTGAACAGTCTTAGTGCAGCCGGGCTAAATGTTAGGAGGGTTCTGAAATGTGATAAGAGTGCAAAGATATAACATTTTTCTTTACTGACTCAAGGCTGATTAAGTGTTAAACACATTCCACCAATCCTGAGATCTCTACACTGGCTACTAGTATCTCAGAGAATTGAATTCAATGTACTCCTAATTACATACAAATCACAAAATGGTCTTGGACCAAAAATACATTTCAGATCTCCTCCCACCCTATATTCCCGCAAGGCCCCTAATGTCAGCTGGAACTAATCAGCTCATCATTACAAGAGTGAAAACAAAACACGGTGCAGCAGCTTTCAGTCACACTGCCGCATGGTCCTGGAACAAACTCCCTGAAGAAATCAAACAGGCCCAAACCCTTAAAATATTTCAATCCAAGCTAAAAACCTTCATGTTTTGCAGCACAAAACAAACACTACACAAGTGTAAGCACAAACACTTTCTTTTATCCATTAAATATTGTCTTACTGAATGTTTTATCTATTTACCTTCTTATATTTGCTTTCATCGTGTCATTTTTTTTCTTCTCACTATACTCCTCTTGCTGTATTTTTTATAATGTATGTAGAGCACTTTGACTTGTTGCTTGTTCCTCGTGTGTTCGCACAGAGCTGGGAAAAAAAGCCTTCAAATACGCTGCCCCCCTCTGCCTGAAACCTCCAGAAAGACCTCAACCTGGAAACACTGACCTCGTACGATGCCTTTAGTGGAATCTTGAAGGACCTTGAACAGGACAGTACTCGAGAGTGTCTCTGTACTTAACGCAGCCGCCTATGCATTCCTGATACTACTTATGTTCATTGTTTTATGACTGTATGTCTGAAACCTAAACGTATCTGTCTTTAGATGGTGCTCTCTTGGCCAGGTCTGTCTTGGAAAAGAGATGTTAAATCTCAATGAGTATTCACCTGGTTAAACAAAGGTAGAATAAAAAAGAATAAAATAAACAGGCCCAGGACAGCCACTCACGTAGGCGTCGTCGCAGGTCTGGATGGTGTGGTGTCTCTGCAGCTGGCCCCGGGGCCGGTAGTCCCCTGGGGGACCCCCCCCCCTCGCTGGGTACCCCACGCCGTTGTGACCAGGCACCTCCATCACCTGGCCGGGGGTCCTGCAGTCAACATGCTCGTTGTCTGGAGGGAGGGAGGAGGAGAGGAGAAGGAGGGGAAGGGAGGGAGGGAAGAGGAGAGGAGAGGGAGGTAAGAGGAAAGGGAAGGAGGGAAGAGGAGAGGGAGGGTGGAGGAGTAGAGGGAAGGAGGGAAGAGGAGAGGGAGGGTGGAGGAGGAGAGGGAAAGAGGGGATGTTAATTTAGCCTATTCAGCCTCCCAGGTATGTGCTTTATGCTATTGTGTAGCTGAATAACTGTTAATGTGTTACGTTAACATACCGGACACCTATTCAGCCTGTTGTTCTGTGTGCTATTGTGTAGTTGAATACCTTGCCTTTCCAGATCAAATGTCTGTTCTTGGTCTTGGATTTTGTGAAATAAATGTCTAAATAAATGCGACTTATAGTCCAGTGCGACTTATATGTTTTTTCCTCTTCATAACAAATTTTTTGACTGATGCGACTCATAGTCCGGAAAATACGGTATTTATGATTCCGAACGTTGGCGTATAGGCCTATATCTTAAAATTAAGGTTGACACTGGCTTCTATGCCTAAATTGAATCTATATATAGCAAGGAACCCATCGAACAAGTGAAGAAAGTAAAGTTACTTGGTTTGGTCATTGATAACCACCTGTCATGGTCAGAGCATATAAATAGAATCATTCAGAAAATGGGTGTTGGCATTCACATCACAAGACAATGTGCACCATATGTACCATCTCATATCCTGGAACAAGTCTGTAGATCACTAGTTTTAACTCACCTGGATTACTGCTCAGTGGTGTGGGCCTCGGCCTCAAAAACAGAACTATCTAGATTACAAGTAGCTCAGAACAGGGCTGCTAGGCTTGTTCTAGGTTGCTCTTCTAGAACTAGCATTCATAAAATGCAGTCTAGCCTATCGTGGCTTAATGTGGAGAAAAGGCTAGCCTCAGGCACAGTGACATTTTTTTTATTTTCTTTATAAATTTGTTTTTCAGATTTTATCCCTTTTTCACCCAATTTGGTAGCCAATTGAACCCAACCTAGCATCCAATTATCCCCTGCCTATTGCATAGGATCCGCCGCACGACCCCGTGGCCGGCAGTCCCAGAAGAGGCCGCCAGGCAGACTAGCTGACTGGCTCCTCGAGCCCAGCACCGTTATTCCGGCACCCAGGGGGCGGTGTTGCGCGACGGATCCTTGTCCAGAAATACTCATATACCGCCCTCGGAAGCGGCCGCCCAATATGCCGCTTCCCGTGTGCCTCGGCCCCGGTGGGCAGCATGCACTAGTGGCCAGTGCGTAGACCGCTACACCACCGCGGGGCACAGGCACAGTGACATTTTTGAGCAATACACTGCGAACACACAAACCTGAGTTCCTGCAAGATCACATAGTATTTTGTAATACTGTTCATAGCCATAATACCAGGAAGGCCGGCAATGGTGACATTATGAAAGCCCACCCAAGAACAAATTTTTTGAAAAGAACAGTGCTTTATAGAGCTAGTACAATTTGGAATGAATTACCTCTTGATATCCGCCAAGAAAAAAGTAAAAGGTTATTCAAAAAGAGACTGAAGAGGCACCTATTAAGTGGCTGATGACAGGTAGCTGTTTTATTTTACTTTGTTTATTTTGGTTGATTCCTTTTTTCATAGAAGAGATGATTGCGTTAGGATCAGGTCTTTATAGGTCTTTATATTTTAATGGATTAATAATATTTGCCCTTTTTGTAAATTTTTATTTATTTTAGTTTATTTTGTTGTATTTACTACTGTATCGGGGGGATAGTCTGGATGTCGCGGAGGGTCACGCATTGTCCCTTTAATGTATTATATGTTGTATTAATGTATTAGGTGTTTGTCTGTTGATTATATGTGGACCCCAGGAAGATGAGCAAACTGCTACGGCATAAGCTAATGGGGATCCTTTTAAATAAACAAATAAACAAATAAACACAATGAAGGGCCACTTATTTCCTTTGTTTTATAAAAAAAAAAATATATATGTTAGGGCCCCCCTAGTGGCTGGGGCCCCCCCGCGGTGCATCGCTTGCGGGCCCGTCCGCTACGCCACTGCTCTGACCCCTGACCCCTGACCTCTCACCTCTGGCGGCGGCGGCGGTCCTCATGTAGGCGTGTCTGTGCGTGGGCGAGCTGTAGGGGGGCTCGTGCCCTCCGTCTCCGCAGACCACCACCGCCTTGGCCAGGAGACCCCCCTGCTGGTCTCCATGGTGATGGTACGCCACCGCCGGCTGGTCGTCCTCCTCCATGCTCTCGGAGTGCGGCAGGGTGGGGGGGGGCGCGGGGGGACCCCCCTGGGAGGGGTCCGGGGTCCGGATCTGGAGCAGGTGGTGGTAGTGTGAGGGGGACTGCTGCTGCTGTTGGGGGAGGGGGGGGCCCTGGGTCTCCAGAGACTCCCCCTGGCTGAGCTGGCGCATCAGCAGCAGCTCCCCATAGTCCTGGGGGGCGTTGAGGGGGGGGTTGTTGGGGGGCGCGGGCCGGGGGCTCTGCCTCTTCAGCAGGGCGGCCATGTCCTGGGGGGGCAGGCGGGGGTCGCCCGAGTGGCCCGTCAGGGAGTGCCGGGGGGAGAGGAGCCCCCGCAGGGTGGGCGTGACGTGCTGGGAGGGGGAGGGGCGGTACTCCTGGGGCGTGGGGGAGAGGAGGGCCTGCTGCAAGGCCGAGGGGGGCCCGTAGGCCGAGTAGACCCCGCCACCCTCCAGGCCGGGAACGTTGAGGGAGGCGCCCCCCTGCAGGTAGGGGTTGTAGCCCCCCACCACCCCCGACGGCAGCCCCCGGCAGCCCTCGCCGAAGAGGTGGGGGTTGAACTGGGAGGAGTCGTACCCGGTGGTGGAGAAGCGACCCAGGCTGCGACTGAGGGAGGGAGGGGGAGGGATGGAGGCAGGGGGGGGGTGGGGGGAGGGAGAATAGTCAGCGGTCACTATCATCATGCTTACAGTGTGTTTGAGCTCTTCCCTGGGGGGTATTCCATCAATGTCGCTAAAGGAAAAATCTAGGCTTATTTTGATAAGTCTTGCGAGAAATTAATCCTGAATTTTCCCCTTAGCGACGTTGATGGAATACCCCCCCCCCCCCCGGGCTCCGACGCAGGACGGAGCTGTTAATGACATGCTGTATGTAGGAGGTTTGGTTACGGACACAGAGAAAGAGAACCGTTTGGGTCACGTTCTGACGCTTTGGTCCGCGTATCGGGATCCGATGTAACGATCTGACTTTTCTTCCGAATTTTTTTTTAATACTATTTCTGCTTTGTTGAAAATCAACGACACGTCGCTAGTCCGCTAACACAGCTTGTTTTGTGAGCCTGCTAACAATGTACAGTAGTGTTCTAGTTAACTAGGTAGCAGTGGGGGATTACTCATTGAATCCATTGCGTTGTTGCAGTGTTTTGGCTTGACTAGAGAGTTTGTGTTGTGATTCTCAACAACGTTGAAACGTAGTTCCGTGTTTCAAAATGGAAAGTCCGAACATTTTGATTGGTTGCCGATAATGTGGACCAAAACACTAGAACGTGTCACATGTTAACAGGAGCGGCAGCGGTGATTGGTCCACAGAATGAGAGATGAGGTGATGCACCTGCCGTAGCCCCCGCCTCCCTCAACCAATGAGGTCCTGATATGGAGACGTGACCGATGACACAGATGGACAGGGGCGTGGGTTATGGGGGGGGGGGGGGGGGGGGGGGGGGGGGGGCTGGACATGGGGCAGGTTTGGAGAGAGTTGTTTATCAGCTACACGTCTATCTCTAGCGACCCCCCCCACCCCAACAAACGTACATCCCCTTAGCCAGCCAATCAGAGTGGAAGATTCAAGATGACATGGTGATGTCAGAGTAGGTTTGGGTTATCAAAAATCTTTTGGTAATAGCGAAGATTTCAAATAATAATAATTTTTTTGTTTTTTTATATGAACAAATATAACAAATAAATGTGAGCAGGAACAAATAAATACAACTGCATAGATGAACATTAAAACAAATGAGTAGAAATACATTTAACAAGAATTTGTTTGGTGATCATTTCATAGCAAGCCTAAGGTTACATTGCCAAGTAACAACTCCTGGCGACAGGGATATATACTACACTTAAAACTAGTTTCATGACTCAACCGTAGACCCCCAAAAAGCAAGCCAGGTAAAGGAATTTATCAAGAAAAACCTCCCTGGTAGGAACCATCTTACACAGTTCTTTTAAAGTTATTTCTTTCTTTTTTTAGTCCCACTTATATTTAATTGGACAGATAGAGTGAAGACAGACAGGAAAGTAAGGAGAAGAAGGGAGAGAGGGCATGTCAGCAGGGCATGGGCCGGATTCAAACCCATGCCGACATGGGCAGTGTTTCCTCCAGGAATTTTTACAATGGTGGCGGGTAGTGCTGACCGCGCGCGCGCATGAAACGCGCACGCGCGCTCAAAACTCGAGGATGGCCCAAAAAAATAAAATGTTTTCCTGTACTTCTCCCGTGTGTCTCTTATTATCTGTGTCTGCATGTTTTTCCAGCATGTAATTCCGTTGTCAATAAAAACAAAAACACTGATCTGACGTTTTTTTTCACAACGTTATTACTTGTCACTTTAAGCCCAGGAGGGAGTTAGCGATTAGCGATGTTTAGCTTAGCTTAGTTTAACAGAAGTATCTTCACTTTTAACATGACTTCCCGTGGTCGTAGAGGGCTGGTCGACGGCTTAAAATGAGTAGACCTTATCCAGCTATAGTCTTGTGTTTCTACCCCGGGCATAGCCGGTGTTATTCACGGACAAACACTCCTGTTAGAGTGGTTCTAGTACACTGGACATAGGTAACACATAGAGAGGCTTCTCCTCTCTCTCTCCATCCTACACTACACTACACTACGCATCCTATACTACACTACACTACGCTAGCTCGCGGTGTTCGGGTGACAGCCAGGGCGCGTTCGTAAATACGCTCTGGAAATCTGATCAGCACTCACGGAATGCCTCTTGTCCAATCAAATGACTTGGTCCCTTTATGACGTTGAACCCAGTGTGCGCTCCGGGGCTCTCAGAGCGAATTTACGAACGCAGCCTCAAGTTCAATACTCGCGACACACACGGACTGGTCCAGTTTCAGCGCTTGTGGGTGTGTCTAGCGCTGTGAAGGTCTGAAAAGCGGCCTATTTTTTTTTTTTTTGGGGGGTTGAGAAATCTGCATGGTGGCGGAGGAAATTCCATCGTGGCGGTGCGCTGTGTAGAGGAAACACTGATGGGCATATGTGCACTCCAGACCACTGGACCACCCCAGGCCACGGTGCTAGACCACTGGACCGCCAAATCATGGGCAAAATATTATTTTATAATAGTTTTTTTTTTTTTTACAAAAACTTTTTAATAAAAAAATTACATGCATGGTACTTTAAACTTTTTCTTTAAAACCTTAAAAAATGCATCATCAGTGTGCTACTACTAGGCCTACTGGACTCTATGTATGATGATTGTATGATGATGCATATGAAATATCCAATAATAATAAGAGAATAATGATGAGACACAAAAAAAAAATGTACGTGTCCGTAAAATGCCTGTGTGGGCCGCGAATACTTTAGAGATTTTTAAGAGGGCCTTGAGTCCAAAAAGGTTGGGGACCGCTGGTCTACAGAGATGTATGTTCTGTCTTTGGCCTTGTTGTGGAACATGAATAAATGTATGAATATGAATAAATGTATGAATATGAACGATGAAGCGTTTGCTTTGTAGGAGGATGTGTGAAACATGAGCAGACAAAACGTTGTGAAATGTGAGAAAACCATAAACTAAACATTGCAAAGAAAACAAGAAAACAAAGCTGTCTTCCTGAGAGACAGACAGAGGACAGCATAGAATAACCCCCCCCCCCAACAACAACAACAACAACAACAACAACAACAACAACAACCACAAAGGTCACTGTGAAAGTGGACAGATGGACAAAAAAAGAAAACGTGAAAGAAAGAGAAAAGAAAAAAAGAACAAGAAGAAAAAAAGAGAAGAGAAGTCAAGAAACCCCCCCACCCCCCATAGCTATCAAATTCCAATGGTTAAGTGTTGTTGATTTTTTTGATGGTGGACAGACAGACACCTTGAGACCAAGAGGGGGGGGGGTGAGAATGGACAGACAGACGGAGGGATGGAGGAGGAGGGTCACCTGTGTGTCTCAGGTAAGGATGGACAGACTGTGATCACCCACTGTGATCTGTACACCCTTGTAGACTGGACATCTCTTCACAGCAGACGGCTCTGTCACTGGCTTCATCTTATCTACAGAACCATACTTTGCAAAACACCTTTCTACCTCTCATCCCTTCTGCACCTCTCTCACCGCCCCGTCATCGTTCTAAGATCCAGTGATCTTGTCCGACTCACCATCCCCAAAGCCCGTACCGTTGTCGGTCGCAGCGCTTTCCGGTTCGCTGCAGCACACGACTGGAACACTTTACAGAACACCCTCAAACTCACCGCCCTCACCTCACTCACTGCTTTCAAACAAATCCTGCAGCGAACCATAGTCGATCAATGTACCTGTTGATCACCGTCTCTCACCCATCCCATAACCCATCACTGCCTCATTTTAAATACCCCTGCTCCACTACCCCCGCTATCCCTCACCTCCGCTCTTCCTCACCCCTACCTCCTCCGTCTCTCTCCCCTCTCTCTGACTGTTAGTATTTTAATGCATCTGTGTTTGCCAGTGTTTTATTGTTTTATTGTTGTAAATTACTTAACCTTGTTTTATTTCTAGCTTCCCATCCCCCCCCTCCCCCCAAAGAGCCATTGCTTTTTGGTCAGGCTGCATTTGCAAATAAGAATTTGTTCTTACATGTTTGCCTGGTTAAATAAAGGTTAAATATTTTTTTTTTAAAAAGACAGATGGAGGAGGAGGAGGAGGGGGGGGTCACCTGTGTGTCTCAGGTGAGGATGGACAGAGACAGACAGATTGAGGAGGAGGAGGAGGGGGAGGAGGAGGGGGAGGAGGGTCACCTGTGTGTCTCTGGTGAGGATGGACAGAGACAGACAGATTGAGGAGGAGGAGGAGGAGGAGGAGGAGGAGGAGGAGGAGGAGGAGGAGGAGGAGGGGGAGGAGGGTCACCTGTGTGTCTCTGCGTTGTCTGCACTCAGCTGCTTCCCCAGGACTCTGTGGCCACACGGCGTGGACAGGAAGCCCTGGCGCTGGGCCCCGCCCCCTAGCTCTACTTCCTGGACCTGGATGGTCACCTGCTGCTGCTGCTGCTGTTGCTGGGCAACAGCCTGAGCCATGGCCACGCCCCCTCCTCCACCCCCACCACGCGCTGGGCCGGGCTGCTGCTGTTGCTGCTGCTGCTGGGGGGGCATGGTGACCCGGGGGAGGGGGGGGCTCCCACTCTGGGGCTGGTAGAGGGGGGGGGCAGCGTGCTGGTACTGCACTGCAGACTGGCCACCTATGGGTGAGGGGGGGGGGGGGGCGTGGGGACAGGGGGGGAGAGGAAACACAGAGAGTAAGGAAGTGTAAATTGCACAAAAGAGAAAACTATCTGTCATCTAACTGAACTCAACAGTCACCACTGATAGGGCTTTCACACTGGCAAAGAACCGTGCCGGTTCGCGTTCGCGTTTGGGAACCTCCGAACGTTGGCGCTGTCTGGCGAACGAGCCCGCGTTCAAAGCTGTCTGGCTCGAACACAAACGCGAACCGGCACGGTTCTTTGCCGGTGTGAAAGCCATATGGGTGTGTTCGTAAATTCGCACCGAGAGCGCCGGAGTGCACACTGGGTTCAAAGTCATAAAGGGACCAAGTAATTACGTTGGACAAGAGGCGTTCCCCATGAGTGCTGATCAGATTTCCGGGAGCGAATTTACGAACGTAGCCACAGTTAATAAACCTAGTTAAGACTGGTCTATGGGCCCAGACTTCTTGTTTTAGCCTAAGACTAGTTTAATTTCAGTTAGCCAGTTGCACAAACATTAAATCCGACTTACTTTAAGCCCCACAAAGTTAGACTGTCTATCCCCCAGGCTAAATGCTATGTAAGACCTATGTTGCCATGGCAACAGCTGACTAGTCCTTTAAAAAATAATTATACAACAGTTAGTTTCAACCAAGTCATTTGATTGGACAAGAGGCATTCCATGAGTGCTGATGTACAGTATAACAGCACTGGGACTTAACTACATGCATCACTCCGCCACACCGGTGTTCTATTCAATTATCGTTAATTAGGCTAGGCTACATTAACGGTTGTTATCTATCAGATTAGTAACACACTTTGCACCGCAAAGACGGATATATTTCCACAAATAAAATTAGAGTTATTCAAAACTATGAATGGTCGTCAGAAGAGGACGAAGGGAAGCAAACAGGCTACAGTCCTTCAAAAATAACGAACCATTCATATTTGCTTAAGATTGAGTTGAGCTAGAGTTTTGTCATTGTTGTGATGTTATCCACTCCACAGAGGTAACGGTGATTCAGAACCCTGAACAGGAGAGAGCTTTCTGCTCTGGCTAGTAGCCTAGCAACAGTTCGTCAATAAACAAGCCACGGAGTAACGTAAAACCATGTCCATGATTCTGGTTCATTCAGGTGGGTTAAACAAACTGTATTAACGCCAAAATACTGTTGGTTCAAATGTAACATATTAATGAACAAGTCCATGTCATGTTGTGTCAATACAAACATGTCCTAATATGTTATTTTAGTGGAAAATCCGACCTAACGTCACCCGCGATTGTGAAGCTAACGCTAACAAGCTAGTTAGCAAACATTAAAGGAAACAACAGCTAATTTACGTATGTCAACCATCGAAATAATTTCTGTAATAATTGTACCAAATTGGGACCAATAACACTAACTTGTGTGTGAGTACGGTAAGCATGTTTTTGACATTGTCAATCGTCTCACTTTTACTACTGGGTGAGCTGGTAACACAAATATGCCAGAGCAGCAGAGACAAGTACAGGGACACAGGTGAGGTCTTACAATACTAGTGTTTTTAACAGTGCAGTTACTTAAGAGTCGAGTGTAGCTAAATCTGTAATGTTTTGTTTTGTTTTAAGGAGATTGAACCAGGTCCACCTGCTGACGCCACTGCTTGTAAGGGACATAAACAAAAGACTTAATGAAATAAATCCACACAAATATGCTTAGTTTGTTCATTGGCAACCTTGGCAAACAGCTAGATGACTAGCTGACTAGCTAGGGCCCGGAGACAAGCTAGCAAATTCGCCTACATAGCTAGCAATTTTGCCTTTCCAAATCTAAATGGGAGGCTCATTTAGTTTGGAAAACAATAACTGGCCTACTATGTTATATCTTTACACTTTTATGAAAAGGTTTGTCAGCTTCCATGCTGTATTTTATTGTAGTTGCATAATTACGAAATGTTCAATTGCTAACATTGATTCACTTTTTGTGTCTTACTTTTTCTAAGTAGTACTTCAGTAGGACTTAGGTGTAAGTCAAGTTTATGCAACGGGTGAAATTAGTCTATCCTAAGTCTAACAGTTAGGCTTAAGTCAAAGTATATGGGTGCCAGCGTATTT
>NC_137687.1:22676808-22694308 GCF_963989245.1 Nansenia antarctica
TCTGGACAACTCAACTTTGCACTTTGTAATATCAGATCACTATCATCAAAAACATTTATAATTAATGATCTAATTGTTGATAATATGCTTGATTTTATGTGTCTAACAGAAACATGGCTTGGTTCTGATGGAGTTGTCTCTCTTACAGAAGCTTCTCCCCCCAAATATTTATTTCCCCAAGTTACTAGAAAAAACAAGAAAGGAGGTGGATTAGCAAGCATATATAGTGACAGTTTTAATTGCAAACAAATTACTCTTGGAGATTTCTCCACTTTTGAACATCTAGCTTTATTACTTACAAATTATACTCCTATTCTCATTGTAGTGATATATCGCCCACCAAAACCATCCCCAGTAATTTCTACAAGAATGTTCTGATCTTTTGTCTATCATATCAACTGACTATGATAGGTCTCTATTGGTTGGTGATTTTAATTTTCATATAGATAATGTATCCAAATCTAGAGGTTTTATTAATCTATTATCTTCCCTAGATTTTACTCAGCATATTACAGAGACTACTCATAACAAAGGCCACACATTAGATCTAGTTATTTCAAAAGGATTGAATATTTCTGTGTCCTCTGTTCTAGACATTGCTGTATCAGATCATTACTGTATTTTCTTTAAGGTAACGCTAAATATGAAACAGAAGAATGTGGACCGCATTGTCAAAAAGCGATGTTTAAATTCATCGGCAAATGAAAAGTTAATGAGCCTTATGAATTCACTCTCTTCACCTTGCGAAATACTCTCCAAAGATAACTTAGTAGAGAGCTTCAACAACAAAGAACTACCCTTGATATTATAGCTCCAGAAAAAATCTAAAAAGTGTCATCAAAGCGCAAAGCACCATGGAAAAATGAAGAACTCTGCCAATTGAAAAGAAACTGCCGTAAAGCAGAGCACAAATGGAGAAAGTCTAAACTACATATACACCTTGACATTTGACAAAAAAAACTGATCTTTACATATACATAGGGCAATGAAGTTGGCTAGACAAACCTATTTCTCTGATATCATTTCTGAAAACAAAGGTAACCCCAAAGTGCTTTTTTCAACCATTGATCATCTGATTAACCCTTCAGTGGTTGCACCTGTTGAAAATTAGTCACTTTCAACACTTAGATGTAATGAATTTGCTACATTCTTTCAAGAAAAGATTTCCATTATAAGATCAGAAATATCATTAGAGAATTCAAAATCTAATTTGGTACTCCCAGATGAATTAAGTATGCCTATTGCTGTCATGGATTCATTTGAGCTTGTCAACCCCATACTTTAAAAACAGTTGTTTCACAAATGAAATCCTCAACTTGATCCAATCCCAACATGGTTCAACAAGTGTTTTTGACTGTTTAACTGACAATGTATTAGACATTGTGAACTGCTCTCTATCAACTGGCATCTTTCCCACTCCCCTAAAATCTATCATTATAAAACCACTACTTAAGAAAGGAAAGCAAGATAATTCTGTTCTCTGAAATTTCAGACCAATATCTAACCTTTCATTTCAGTAAAATCCATGAGAAAGTGATTTTCAGACAACTTACTGATTTTCTTAGCAAAAACATTTTATTTGAGAAGTTTCAATCAGGTTTTCGTTCTAACCACAGTACAGAGACGGCATTAGTCAAGGTTGTAAAGTAAACGATCTCAGACTTATCATAGATGCTGGTGGTGTATCAGTTCTTGTCTTGTTAGATTTGAGTGCAGCTTTTGATACAGTAGATCACACTATTCTAATACAGTATATCTCAAAAGTGAGTACACCCTTTAGATTTTTGCAAATATTCTGTTATATCCTTTCAGGGGATAACATTATCCTACTGAAACTTTGATATAACTTAAAGTAGTCAGTGTGCTGCTTGAATAACAGTATAGATTTATTGTCCGTTGAAAATTACTCAGTACACAGCTGTTAATGTCTAAGTCTGTTTAGAAAACTGTGTCAGTCTCACAGGACTTGTATTAGAGTGGTTTAAATCTTATCTAGCTGGGAGGCATTTCTCTGTTGTCCTGGGAGACTCTGTTTCTGATAATGTTGACATCACATGTGGGGTCCCTCAGGGGTCTATTCTTGGTCCCTTGCTCTTCTCCCTGTACATGATCCCATTAGGTGGAATCATCAGAAAACATGGTGTCAATTTTCATAGTTATGCTGATGATACTCAGCTGTACATATCAGTATTGCCTGATGATTCACATGCTCTCAGCTCGCTGGAGAATTGGCTCCGAAATATAAAACTTTCTACAACTAAATCAGGACAAAACTGAGATTCTTGTCATTGGACCAAAACCACAAAAAGACAAATTGTCGAATACGATGGGAACCTTGCTTTCAAACTGCAAACATGAAGCTAAGAATCTAGGTGTGATTATAGATTCTGACTTAAGCTTTGAGCCTCACATCAAATTGATCACTAGAATTGCTTTTTATCATCTACGGAATATTGCAAAAGTTAGAAATGTTCTCCGGCAAGCTGATGCAGAAGTGTTAATGCATGCTTTTGTTATTACACGTTTGGACTATTGTAACAGTCTCCTTTCTGGTATTCCGAAGAAAGCTATTGGCCAGCTGCAATTAATCCAAAATGCAGCAGCGAGAGTTTTAACCAAAACAAGCAGACGAGCTAGACGAACCCCCCCCCTCCCACAGCCTGCTCTGACAGCCTAATTAAATGTCCTCATTGGGAATAAGTGATTGACGTCAAGAGGTCATCGTTAACACTCTTAGGGGGCAGTTTCCTGGACCTAGATTAAGCCTGGTGATGGCATGTGGCATGATGCCAAAGAAGACGTATTGCGTTTGGGTACGAGCTGTTTCTGAACCTGTTTGTGTGTGGGTGGGGGGGGCGCATGGTTGCTGAAGTCCTCCTGTACCCAGATGGAAGCAGGGGATTAGAGGTGAGAGAGAGAGGCGTTGAGGTGTCAATCGAGGTGTTTTAGAAGAATTTGCCATTTAGCAGACGCTTTTTTTATCCAAAGCGATTTACACAGGGACAGTCTCCCTGGAGTAATTGAGGGCTAAGTGTCTTACCCAAGGACACACTAGTGATGGTGTTTCAGGCGGGATTTGAACTCACAACGGAGGCTGCTGTTCTCCAGGTGGGTCAACAGGTGTACAGGTGTGTTACAGGTGTGTTACAGGTGTGAGCGTACCTGTTTGAGCTGTCTGATGAGGCTGCTGTTCTCCAGGTGGGCCTTGAAGGCCTGGATGGTGGCGGCCCCGTCAGAGAAACGTCTCACCGGGGAGAAGCGCTCCATGGGCAGGTGGAGGGTGTTGCAGTCCTTATAGCTGGACCTGGGGGGGGCGGGGGCACACACACACACACACACACACACACACACACACACACACACAGGCAGGCACACACACATGTACGTAGAGGTTACATGGAAACATATATACACACACACACACGCGCAGGCGCGCACACACACACACACACACACACACACAGGCACACACACATGTACGTAGACGGTACATGGAAACATATATATACACACACACACACACACACACAGGCACACACACACACAGGCAGGCACACACACATGTACATAGACGGTACATGGAAACATACATACACACACACACAGACGTGCATACATAGACACAGACAGACAGACAGACAGACAGACACACACACACACACACACACACACACACAGAGACACACATATAGAGAAAGACAGACAGAGAGAGATCGAGACACACAGACACGAAGCAGGAGCAAGACATAGAAATGGATAAAAACAGGTGGTGAACACACACACACACACACACACGCAAACGCACACGCACACGCACACACACAGACACACACACAGACACACACACAGACACACACACATTTATATGGGACCTTGTACAACTCGCAGCATCATTATCTAGCTGTCACCACAGAGCTGATCTGGGACCTGACGCGACAACAGAATGCGCCAGCTGAACATTTGTCCCGTTCTAACACAGCAACACACACGCAACACGCACACGAGACCCCCTACTAACGCTACTGTGTTCTATACAACCTAGACCAGGAAGACATTGTGTACACCGATCGTTCAAACGAAACAAAAGAAACAAAATAAAACTCCCCCAAAAAAGTAAAAACTAAAAAGGCGGCAAAAATACTTTTTTAATCAGTCAGTTCGCACTCTCTTCTCCACACAAAATGGCCGCCACAACAGCCAGTCTGGAATGACTCCTCCCCCTCCCCCTCCCCGAGTCAGGTACTGAACAAGTTGATCATGAAAGGATCTGATAGGCACAAGCAAAACATATGGGTCCTGGCCTCTGAACGGGCCGTACAGCTTTCTGCCTATCCCATCCCTTCAGGTCGGTTCTGGACAGTTCTGGATAGTTCTGGATGGTTCTGGACGGTTCTGGACAGTTCTGGTTCTCCTGTGTGTCTTAGTGCATGGCTGTGGACCCTCGCGTCCCGCGGGGTCAAGCTGGGGAGTGTGACAGTGAAGGGAACATGCAGCTGCAGCGTGTCCACGTCTCCCAGGTGGTCCCTGTATGGTTGTCTCTGTCCCTGTCTGTCCCTCTCCGTCCCTGTCTCTGTCCCTGTATGGTTGTCCCTGTCACTGTCTGTCTCTGTCCCTGTCTGTCTCTGTCCCTGTCTGTCCCTCTCCGTCCCTGTCTCTGTCCCTGTATGGTTGTCCCTGTCACTGTCTGTCTCTGTCCCTGTATGGTTGTCCCTGTCACTGTCTGTCACTGTCTGTCTCTGTCTGTCTCTGACTGTCTCTGACTGTCTCTGTCTGTCTCTGTCTGTCTCTGTCTGTCTCTGTCCCTGTATGGTTGTCTCTCTCCCCGTCCCTGCACTGTCTGTCCTGTCTCTGCCCCTGTCTGTCTCTGTCCCTGTCTGTCTCTGTCCCTGTCTGTCTCTGTCACTGTCCCTGTATGGTTGTCCCTGTATGGTTGTCCCTGTCTGTCTGTGTCCCTCTCCCTGCCCCCGTCCCTGCATGGCTGTCCCTGTCTCTGTCCCCGTCCCTGTCTCTGTCTCTGTCCCTGCACTCTGTCTCTGTCACTCTCTGTCCCTGTCTGTCCCTGCATGGTTGTCCCTCTCCCTGTCACTGTCTGTTCCTGTCTCAGTCTGTCTCTGTCCCTGTCTGTCTGTCTTCGTCCCTGTCCTTGTCTCTGTCCCTGTCTCTGTCCCTGTCTCTGTCCCTGTCTGTCATCGTCTGTCCCAGTCTCGGTCTGACCCTGTCCCCGCATCCCTGTCCTTGTCCCTGTCTCCATGTCCCTGTCCCCGTCTCCGCCCCAGTCCCAGTCTCAGCTCCCCAGATGTGTGGACAACAAGGGACATGTCTCGCAGATTCAGAGGCGGGCAGGACGTCCTGCGTTGGACCACGACCACGTCTCTGTGTCTGTGTGTCGGGGGAGGGGGGGGAGGGAAAAGTAAACATGTGCTCGCTAGAGTTACTTTAAAGCCTGGTACACACATAAAGATAATCTGGCCCATTTTGGACCGATTTCCCCCCTTCCGACCAAGGACATCAAACGCCCGATTATCGGATGGCTCTAAAGATTATCCTACAAGATTATCCTGGGGTGTGAGGTGTGTTAAGAGTCAATTTCTCCCGACAATCTGCTCGGAAAATGGTCGGGGCCGACGATCGTAAATATTAAACGTGTTCAAACAATATCTAAGATCGAAAGTCCTCTTGTGTGTGGGCAACTCCCGACAACTCCCGAGTCTGATTGTGACTGTGGCTGAAATGTAGCCAATCGAGAAGCGAGCTGACTTCTTCTTTTCGTTCTTCGGCACTATATTTGCCCTGTCGCACATGGCTGCCTCGTACAGGTCAGTCAGGGTACTACTGACCTGATCACGCGAGATTTCTGGCTTGGGGGACGAGACTCTAGACTGTCGGAGGTCAGATCTTTTATGTATGTGTGCACACCACACACAATACGATCAAAACTGTTCAATCCGTGATTTTTTATCTTCATGTGTGGGGTCTCTCTCAGATAGAAAAATCTGTTAAGGTTTAGAACATCTTTATGTGTGTACCAGGCTTTAGTCGTTGAATGCGTACTGGCAGCAGCGGGCGGCACCAAACGAACGCCTTTTTTCCGGCGGAGCGGTCCTTCCGACGCGCTGCTGCAGGTACGCATTCGATGATGAAATGAAAAGTAACTCCGTCTAAGGGCAGGTGTTCTTTCCTCAGCCCTAGACCCTAAAATACGCAGTTTTGTTTTAAAAAGAGTTTGTTGTTTAAAGAGTTGAGCACGCTGTTTCCCCCCTTTCCTGTGTTTCGGGGGGACCTGTGTGTGACACACCTATGCGTGTTGGTTCGGTGTGGGGCCGTTAAGAGGGCAGTGTTGCTACCTCCCTCCCCCTCCCTTCCTTCCCTCCCTACCTCTTTCCCTCTCTTGGCCCTTTTCTCTTTATTTCTCCACCTCCAACAACCCCCCTTGGTGGTTCATGTTCACTCACCCCTGCCCCTACCCTATTAACTACCCCCGCCCCTACCCTATAAACTACCCCTACCCTATAAACTACCCCCGCCCCTACCCTATAAACTACCCCCGCCCCTACCCTATAAACTACCCCGCCCCTACCCTATAAACTACCCCCGCCCCTACCCTATAAACTACCCCCGCCCCTACCCTACAAACTACCCCCGCCTCTACCCTATAAACTACCCCCGCCCCTACCCTACAAACTACCCCCGCCCCTACCCTATAAACTACCCCCGCCCCTACCCTATAAACTACCCCCGCCCCTACCCTATAAACCACCCCCGCCTCTACCCTATAAACTACCCCTCCCTCTACCCTATAAACTACCCCCGCCCCTACCCTATAAACTACCCCCGCCCCTACCCTATAAACTACCCCCGCCCCTACCCTATAAACTACCCCCGCCTCTACCCTATAAACTACCCCCGCCTCTACCCTATAAACTACCCCCGCCTCTACCCTATAAACTACCCCCGCCCCTACCCTATAAACTACCCCCGCCTCTACCCTATAAACTACCCCCGCCTCTACCCTATAAACTACCCCCGCCTCTACCCTATAAACTACCCCCGCCCCTACCCTATAAACTACCCCCGCCTCTACCCTATAAACTACCCCCGCCTCTACCCTATAAACTACCCCCGCCTCTACCCTATAAACTACCCCTCCCTCTACCCTATAAACTACCCCCGCCCCTACCCTATAAACTACCTCTACCCTATAAACTACCCCTCCCTCTACCCTATAAACTACCCCCGCCTCTACCCTATAAACTACCCCCGCCCCTACCCTATAAACTACCCCTCCCTCTACCCTATAAACTACCCCCGCCTCTACCCTATAAACTACCCCCGCCCCTACCCTATAAACTACCCCCGCCTCTACCCTATAAACTACCCCCGCCTCTACCCTATAAACTACCCCCGCCTCTACCCTATAAACTACCCCTCCCTCTACCCTATAAACTACCCCTCCCTCTACCCTATAAACTACCCCCGCCCCTACCCTATAAACTACCCCTCCCTCTACCCTATAAACTACCCCCGCCTCTACCCTATAAACTACCCCCGCCCCTACCCTATAAACTACCCCCGCCCCTACCCTATAAACTACCCCTGCCCCTACCCTATAAACTACCCCTCCCTCTACCCTATAAACTACCCCCGCCCCTACCCTATAAACTACCCCCGCCTCTACCCTATAAACTACCCCCGCCTCTACCCTATAAACTACCCCCGCCTCTACCCTATAAACTACCCCCGCCCCTACCCTATAAACTACCCCCGCCCCTACCCTATAAACTACCCCCGCCCCTACCCTATAAACTACCCCCGCCTCTACCCTATAAACTACCCCCGCCTCTACCCTATAAACTACCCCCGCCTCTACCCTATAAACTACCCCCACCTCTACCCTATAAACTACCCCCGCCCCTACCCTATAAACTACCCCCGCCTCTACCCTATAAACTACCCCCGCCCCTACCCTATAAACTACCCCCGCCCCTACCCTATAAACTACCCCCGCCCCTACCCTATAAACTACCCCCGCCCCTACCCTATAAACTACCCCCGCCTCTACCCTATAAACTACCCCCGCCCCTACCCTATAAACTACCCCCGCCCCTACCCTATAAACTACCCCCGCCTCTACCCTATAAACTACCCCTCCCTCTACCCTATAAACTACCCCCGCCCCTACCCTATAAACTACCCCCGCCCCTACCCTATAAACTACCCCCGCCTCTACCCTACAAACTACCCCCGCCCCTACCCTATAAACTACCCCCGCCTCTACCCTATAAACTACCCCTCCCTCTACCCTATAAACTACCCCTCCCTCTACCCTATAAACTACCCCTACTCCATATCCTAAAAAATACCCCTGCTACATACTACATACTACATACTACATACCGTACTACATACCTCTGCTACATACTACATACTACATACCCCTGCTACATACTACATACTACATACCCCTGCTACATACTACATACTACATACCCCTGCTACATACTACATACCCCTGCTACATACTACATACCCCTGCTACATACTACATACTACATACCCCTGCTACATACTACATACTACATACCCCTGCTACATACTACATACTACATACCCCTGCTACATACTACATACTACATACCCCTGCTACATACTACATACTACATACCCCTGCTACATACTACATACCCCTGCTACATACGACATACCCCTGCTACATACTACATACCGCTGCTACATACTACATACTACATACCCCTGCTACATAATACATACTACATACCGCTGCTACATACTACATACTACATACCCCTGCTACATACTACATACCCCTGCTACATACTACATACCGCTGCTACATACTACATACTACATACCCCTGCTACATACTACATACTACATACCGCTGCTACATACTACATACGACATACCCCTGCTACATACTACATACTACATACCCCTACATACTACATACCCCTGCTACATACTACATACTACATACCCCTGCTACATACTACATACTACATACCCCTACATACTACATACTACATACCCCTGCTACATACTACATACCCCTACATACTACATACTACATACCCCTACATACTACATACTACATACCCCTGCTACATACTACATACCCCTACATACTACATACTACATACCCCTGCTACATACTACATACCCCTACATACTACATACTACATACCCCTACATACTACATACTACATACCCCTGCTACATACTACATACCCCTACATACTACATACTACATACCGCTGCTACATACTACATACCCCTGCTACATACTACATACCCCTGCTACATACTACATACTACATACCCCTGCTACATACTACATACCCCTGCTACATACTACATACCCCTACATACTACATACTACATACCCCTGCTACATACTACATACCCCTGCTACATACTACATACCCCTGCTACATACTACATACCTCTGCTACATACTACATACCCCTGCTACATACTACATACCCCTGCTACATACTACATACTACATACCCCTGCTACATACTACATACTACATACCCCTGCTACATACTACATACCTCTGCTACATACTACATACCCCTGCTACATACTACATACCCCTGCTACATACTACATACTACATACCCCTGCTACATACTACATACCCCTGCTACATACTACATACCCTACTCTCCATCTCTACCCCTACCCTACCCCTAACCCTGTCCTAACCCTGTCCTAAGCCTGTCCTAACCCTGTCCTACCACCCTAACCCTGCCCTAGCCCTGGCCTAGCCCCTAACCCTCTAGCATGGCTCTAGCCAGGCGTGTCAGCTCAGTGTGGGGGGGCCCCTTCCTCACCGGCAGTGCGTCTCCGGGGCCCAGCCCCTCTGCCGGGAGCCCTGGGCCCTCTGGGAGTCTGACGACTCGCCGCCACCGCAGCCGCCCATGAGCGCGTGAGTCGTGTGGCGCTTGGAGCGGTTGGCCAGGTACCTGAGTCGCGGGGAGGGGAGACAGGAAGGAAGCAGCACTGGTCAAGCTCTCTGTCTCCTCATTGGCTGGCCCCTCGGGGGGGGGGGGCACGGCCAGTCATAATTATTAGAGAAACCCCGCCACCCCCCCTCCCTCTAACCCCTCCCCCGTCTCACTCCCACCCATGAAAAACCCCCCTCACATTTTTCCAATTTGAGGATTGGATTTTGTTTTTTGTTGTTGTTTTTGTTGTTGATTTCTTTCTGTCTTTTGCAAGCTTTCAGAGTTAGCCAAGCCATGTGTGAGAGAGAAGAGAGAGAATTTGGCGTTAAGAAAAAAACAATTTGAAATGAGAAGTGAAAGGTAGAGAGTAGTAGATTTCGGTAGAGGTTGAGATTGTGAAGTTCGGAGGGGGAAGTTTTTTTTGCTTCATGAAAGCCAGTTTTTTTTTTGCGTGATGGAGAGAGCGAGAGAGAGAGAGGAGGGAGGGGACTGAGGGGGGGGACGGGGGGGGGGGGGACTGGGTAAACAGTGCTCCCTCTAGTGGTAGAAAAGCAGTGCTGTAGCCTAGCTGGCACACACTCCCAGTAACCCAGGAACACCAGCGGTTCTACGGTCGCCCCCCCTCCCCCCACCTCCACCCCCACGGACCCCCAGACCCCCCCCAGCCGCCCCCCCACCCCCAGGCTTACCTCTGCACGGCCTCCTGGTCCGGCTCCCCATCAGAACCCTCCTCATCCACCGGAGCGACTGCTGGGATGGGGTGCTGGGAGAGGAGGAGGAGAGGAGAGGAGAGGAGGAGAGGAGAGGAGAGGAGGAGAGGAGGAGAGGAGGAGGAGAGGTGGGGGGAGGAGAGAAGGAGGAGGAGAGGTGGAGAGGTGGGGGGGAGGACAGGAGGGAGGAGGGAGAGGAGGAGGACAGGAGGGAGGAGGGAGAGGAGGAGGAGAGGAGGGAGAGGAGGAGGAGAGGAGGAGAGGAAGAGGAGGAGAGGAAAGACAGATGGGAGGAGGACAGGAAGAGGAGGAGGGGGAGAAGAAGAAGAGGAGAGGTGGAGGGGGGAATAGCACATGATGACAACGATGATGATGATGATGATGATGATGATGATGATGATGATGATGATCAATCTCTACCAACAGGAGTTATATCCGTCAACCCAGTGGGCCACATAGACACTGATAGAGCGGCTATGCACACTCACACACACACACACACGCACACGCACACGCACACTCACTCACACACACACACACACACACACACACACACACACACCTCACACCCACCCACCCACTCACTCACACACACACACCCTCACACACCCTCACACGAACCCACACACTCTCTCCCCCCACCCACCCACACTCACCCACTCTCACACCCTCCCCCCCTCCCCACCCACCCACCCACCCACTCTCACACCCTCCCCCCCTCCCCACACACACACCCTCCACCTTCCCCCCCAGGTGTACTCACAGGGCTGGTGACCAGAGGGGACTGCCCCCGGGGCCTCTTGAGCAGCTGGGGGGGCAGCTGGATGTTGGCCCCCCCGTCGGAGGCCCGGCGGCCCAGGGGTCCCATGCCGTTCAGCAGCTGCAGGGTGGGGGGCTGCAGCAGGGACTGCTCCTGTAGGGGGGGGGGGGGGGGGGACGTCAGTGTGGTTACTACTGCACTGTCCTTCACGCACATCTGTCAACATCAAAGTCTGACATCCGAAAGCTAAAACACTAGAACTCACTCTCTAGTGTAATAAATAGAAGTGTGGTTGTTGTCAGGGTTAGGGTGTTGTTGTTGTTGTTGTTTTACCACACACTCCATCCGACCGCAACCCATTCAGAGCTCTGAGAGTTCAGGAGTCTGACTCTGCAACAACCCACTTTTGGGTCGCGACCCACCACCAGTTGAGAAACACTGCTCTAAATACACACACACACATACACACACTGCTCTAAATACACACACACACATACACACACTGCTCTAAACACATACACACATACACACACACTGCTCTAAACACACACACATACACACACCCACCCATCCACACACTCTCTCTATCTACAACACATAACACATATTGCATTCTCATGTTATACACCCAGATTGTGTCTCACTGCCAGTTTACATTAGGGATGCAACCTCAGCAGATATGTTCAAGTCAAGACTAAAAACCCATCTTTTTAATATTGCCTTTAAATGACTAAATCATTAAATTAGGATTATATAATGATTGGAGCACTTTGAGCTGCAACGTTTGCAAGAAAAGCTCTATACAAATAAAAAGTTATTATTATTATTACAACAACACACACACACACACACACACACTCTCTCTAACACACACAACCCCCTCACCTTGTACTCCAGCTGCTGAGTGGGCTGCATGTTCTGGGTGGGCATGAGTGTGTGCATGTGGCCGATGTTGGCGGCCAGCGGGGGGAAGGGGGGCTGGGGGGCCACCACGCCCCGGGGGAAGCCTGGGGGCAACTTCTGCATCTCCTCCGCCATCTCCCCCCTGCCACAAGGGGGCGACACAGTCAACACGGTGTGAGATAAGACATGTGTGAACGCACGCACACACACACACACACACACACACACACACTCACACTCACACTCACACACACACACACACACACACACACACACACACACACACACACAACAGGAACACACACACAGACACGCATGCATACATACACACAGATCACACAGGAACACAGACACACTCACACTCACACACACTCACACTCACACACTCACACACTCACACACTCACACACTCACACACTCACACACTCACACACACCCACAGCGCTCTCTTCCACACACACAGGTACACACACACACACACACACAGACACACACACACACACACACACACACACACACACACACACACAGGTACACTCACAGACACCCACCCAACCAGACACACATATACACACACACTCTCTCTCTCTCACTCACTCTCTCTCACACACAGACACACTCTCTCTCTCTCTCTCACACACGCCCTACCTGGGGTCAGGCACGCCCACGGTGTGTCTCCTCATGGACAGGTAGCGAGCCATGGCCTCAGGTGACGGCTCCTCCCCCTCGTCACTGTCCAACGCCATGTTACCATCAGGCTGCAGGGAGACAGGCAGGGAGACAGACAGGCAGGGAGACAGGGAGACAGACAGACAGGGAGACAGGCAGACAGACAGGGAGACAGGCAGGGAGACAGACAGGCAGGGAGACAGGCAGGGAGACAGACAGGCAGGGAGACAGGCAGAGAGACAGGGAGACAGAGAGACAGACAGACAGGCAGGCAGGCAGACAGGGAGACAGACAGATAGACAGAGAGAGAGACAGACAGACAGGCAGGGAGACAGACAGGCAGAAAGACAGACAGAGAGACAGACAGACAGAGACAGGCAGACAGACAGACAGACAGACACACACAGACAAACAGACAGAGAGACAGACAGAGACAGAGACAGTTAGACTAAGCAAAGTCCACTTTCAATACAGACTCCATTGAAGATGCTTCTTAGACTAAGACTAAGCTCGGTTAATAGGTTAATAACTAGGTTAATTAGGTTAACTAGGTTAATCTAGGTCAATGGAAGTGACCTAACCCTTGGAAGTGACCCTTCTGGGACTAAACGCATTTCACACGTATTATACTGATCCCAGACCTGGAATGACTGGTTTCACCCCACAATGTCATCATCTTTCAACATCTAAAAGGCCTACATCACTATATTTGGTCACTACAATTTCCTGTATGTGGAAATGTAATAATACACAGTACCAGTCAAAGGTTTGGACACACTTCCCCATTCAATTGAATGGGAAAGTTAACTTTTGAACAGAAACGCTGCACACACGTAATTCAGTGAACTCTGATTGTCACAGAGTTTCGGTAAAGACATTTCCATCCACAATGGACAATGTTCTCCAGAAAGTCAGAAAACAACACTTTGATATAACTTTCGAACAAACGTGTCCAAACGTTTGACTGGTACTGTAAACTTCCAAATAAAATAATTGTAGTTCTGATTATACTAAGGGGCTAGCTACCATTGTAGACTAGGGGTGTCATGGAGACCAAGGGTGTCATGGTATGAGATTTTGACAGTGTGAACATCTTTAGAGTGTGACACCCTGGTTTACCCTAGCACAGGTGCACCGTGACATCCTGGCGTGTAATCACACCTGCGCTAGTTAGCCTAATCTAACCCTAGGCTAACGTCGTCATGACGATGATGAGGAGGTCGGGGGGGGGGGGCAATCACCTCGACGATCTGGTTCTCTGGGTTGATGAGCTGGACGTGAGGAACGGTCATACTAACGGGATTACCCTGCTGATCCGTCTGCAGGAGACACACACACACACACACACTCTCTTAGCTCTATGGTTAACTCTAATGTTCATACCAGAAATGCAGCTCAAAGTGCTTTACAACAAGGATAAGAACATAAAGTGAATATAAAAACATATACAATATGCAATATAAAAACATATACAAGCATAGAATGAATATAAAAGCAGGGGAAAAGTCTTTTTTTTTCCTTCATAATACGCAACTTGAAGTTTTGAAGTACCCACTCGATATAATAACGATCACTAAGTACTAACAATACATATTATTTGTGGGTTGGATTCACTGTTCTCGTTTGCCGTAGGCTACTGGGTAAGTGATAATGACTTGGAAACCTACTGTCGTTTTCATTTACGTGTTCAAAAGCAAGAACTGTGTGATCATCTAATTATGTGTAGTTATGTTTTTAGCATGTTGATGTTCTATCAGCATGTTGTGATGTTATATAAATGCAGTTACACGTTCTTAGCGATGTGCCATTGTTAGCCGTTAGCTATCGTATCGTATCAATCTACACTTGCATGTTTTGTTGTGCTTTAGAGTTGTGTGTGTGTGCGTATGTATGGGTGTGCGTGTGTGTGTGTATGTGTGTGTGTGCACGCGTGTTTGTGTGTGTGCGTGCATGTGTGTTTGTGTGAGTGTGTTTGCGTGTGTGTGATATGGCGTCAGATTGGTCATTGTCTAGTAGCAACACAGTAGCTGATTGGTTACCTGTACGGCGTTGAGAGGGTAGCCAATGGGACGCGGCGTGGGCGGGGCCACGCGCAGCGTCTTGTGTTTCTTCAGGCGGTCCGCGAGCAGACTGTAGATGGCGCTGTAGTGATCGTACGCATCGGTGTGCAGCGACTACAGGACCACAGAAACAAGAGAGAGAGTTTGGGCACATTTGTGACGCAAGCCAGTCTAGGGCTAAACCACTCGCAGACGCGAAAATGAAAGTGAAAGTTATTGTGACAACAATATGTTTTTTTTGTTTTTGTTTTTTCATAACACGCAACTTGAAGTTTTGAAGTACCCACTCGATATAATAAACAACAGTTTAATGATCACTTAATACTTATAATTTGTGGATTTGATTCACTGTTCTTGTTTGCCGTAGGCTACCAGACTTTACTTGTAAACAAACTTTTGTGTTCAAAAGCAAGGACTGTGTGATAATCTAATTATGTGTACTTATGTGTTTTTAGCATGTCAATATTCTCTCAGCATGTTGTGATGTTATGAAAATGCAGTTAGACGTTCGTAGCAATGTGCAACTGTTAGCAGCATTTGTTGCTGCGGTCTGTATGTGGGGAACCTCTAGTGTAAGCCAGTCAGTAAGCCAGTAGTCATTTCAGCGTGTCAAATAGGGTCCATAGTTCCAATCAACTAATAATGGAAGATAAGGAGGTAACTTTCCGGTAATGGCCGGAAGTTTAAGATAAATAGATACCAATGTTTATTCCGCCAGAGAAGACCAACCCCCTTTCTCATATAAGCTGCAGTGGTGTGTATCATATCTGTCACCAGTGATCAATCTAAGAGCAGAATGATAGACAGAATCCAAAGTTGTCCAAATTGTTCCATCTAGCCAGATTCCAAGATATTTATGTAATCTGTAACCTTCTCTATGACAGACCCATTTCTAGTCGAAATATGCAAACTATTTTGAGGAATATCTCTGGCCCTAGAGAACACCATACATTTTGTTTTGCATTGAGTACAAAATAGTTTATGGCAATGAGCTGATCTAGCAGAGCATTAAATGAGAGTTGCAGATTGTCAATAGCTGATTGTACAGAGTCCAGTGCAGTAGATAATTGTGTCATCCGCGTACAGATGAGCTTGACAACCACTCAGGGATAAAATAATGTCAATAATATAAATAGTGGATAAAACAGGGCTCGCCCCTGAAGTGGGCCCAGTAACCACTATAGTATCCCCCGAACGAGAACTATTAGGGAAAAAAAACTCAAAATATGATCTTTGACTTCCAAACGCAACAGCATTAGTCTAGTCTACCACCATGGCCATCTCTTAATAGGAGATGTGATGTTTTGTGTGGTTGGAGATGAGGCAGGAGAGTTGTGTATGAGTGTGTGTGTGTGTGTGTTCTCACCTGGAGTGTGCGCTCGCGGTCCAGACCCATCTCAGACATGGCCATCAGCACCTGTTCGTTAATGAGCTCTGTTTCTCTCTCCGACTTCACCTGCTCACACTCCACTATCAACTGAGAGAGAGGGATATAGAGAGAGAGGGAGGGAGGGAGAGAGAGAGAAAGAGAAAGAGAGAGACAGAAAGAGACAGAAAGAAATAGAAAAAGAGAGAGCAGAGCGCGCGCGCGCACGAGAGGGAAAGAGACAGAAAGTAATAGAAAAAGAGAGAGAGCGCACGTGCGAGAGAGAGAGAAAGAGAGAGAGAGAAACACCATATTATAATGTATTCACACACACACACAGTTCTAGAGGAATCTAAGATGATGGATAGGGCTGACTCTGTGGCCGAAACCCTCGTCCGTGCCTTCGTCACCTCCTGCCTGGACTATTGCAATGGTGTCCTGTTCGGGGTTCCCAGCAAAGCCCTGGACAGGCTCCAGTAGTAGTGCAGAACTCAGCTGCCAAGGTTCTCACTCACACTGCCAGCCCTGGCAGCACATCACCCCCACCCTCATTCACCTCCACTGGCTTCTGGTCAAGTCCTGCATCATGTACAAAATCCTCCTTCTCACCTACAAATCCCTCCATGCCTGCGCCCCCCAGTACCTCACTGACCTTCTCTGCCAACATACCCCATCCCGGAACCTGCGGTCCTCAGACATGGGTCTGCTCTCCACCCCCCGCACCAACCTACGGACCTTCGGGGACAGAGCCTTCAGTGTGGCAGCACACCCACCCTCTGGAACTCTCTCCCCACAGTGATCCGCAATGCCCCTACCCTGGACACCTTCAAATCAGCCCTCAAAACTTAGCTCTTCACCGAGGCCTTTGGCCCCTAGTTTAGTTTTGTCGCTGTCACTGTCTCTTTGGGGAGGGGGGTTTCTGCTGTGTCTGTCTGACTTTCTGTCTGTAAATTCTGTAAAGCGTCCTTGGGTTTGTGAAAGGCGCTATATAAAACTAGGATATTATTATTATTATTATTAACAACAGCAGCTTTCAACAGGATGGAGGGCAGCAGTAGATG
>NC_137687.1:22699308-22711808 GCF_963989245.1 Nansenia antarctica
AGACTGTCGCCGTAGAGACAAGAGACTGTCGCCATAGAGACAGAAGACTGTCGCCGTAGAGACAGAAGACTGTCGCCATAGACACAGAAGACTGTCGCCATAGACAGAAGACTGTCGCCATAGACACAGAAGACTGTCGCCATAGACACAGAAGACTGTCGCCATAGAGACAGAAGACTGTCGCCATAGACACAGAAGACTGTCGCCATAGAGACAGAAGACTGTCACCATAGAGACAGAAGACTGTCGCCATAGACACAGAAGACTGTCGCCATAGAGACAGAAGACTGTCGCCATAGAGACAGAAGACTGTCGCCATAGACACAGAAGACTGTCGCCATAGAGACAGAAGACTGTCACCATAGAGACAGAAGACTGTCGCCATAGAGACAGAAGACTGTCGCCATAGAGACAGAAGACTGTCGCCATAGAGACAGAAGACTGTCGCCATAGAGACAGAAGACTGTCGCCATAGAGACAGAGGGCCCTATTATGCACTTCTTAACTTGCCGTCTTAAGTCTTAATTAAGACGCACCGCCAGGTTAAGACCTACCGCCACCCTTATTATGCGCTTCATACGCGCTACTGCTATTATGCAGGTGTCGCTAGGCGCCCACACATAAGACGTAAGACTCCCGTGCATATATTACTCATTGTGGGAGTGTTCATATGTTAATGAAGTGCGCTAGGCGCCCCTGCTTCTTAAGAAGTGGGTCAGCGCGCATGCGCAAACCGCGGAGGCGCGCTCGTGTTTCAAAACGTGCATGAAGTCTAGCGCCTATGAACTGCATAATAGCATAGCGCTTATGACTTAACGCAACCGGTTCTTAAAGGGAATGGCACCTGGCACGCTGATTGGGTTGATTGAGAAGACGCCCAAAACACACCCATGACTAATTTCTGGGCTTAGCGCCGGGTCTTAGGCGCCCACTACCGCACGCATAATAGCAAAGTGGCCTTGACCACGCCTCCACGTCTTAAGTTTAGATCTACCGCCTCGTCTTATTGCTTAAGACTTATGAAGTGCATAATAGGGCCCAGAGACTGTCGCTACAGTCAGGCTGTGCTTGCTCTGCTCTCAGAGACATTTTAACAGAAATGTACTTACTCAGTCTGTAATATAATAATAATACTAATAATAATAACTTAAAATTTGTATACCACAATCATTATATAATCATAATTAAAGTATTTAGTCATTTAAAGGCAATATTAAAAAGATGGGTTTTTAGTCTTGACTTGGACATAATATTTGCTGAGGTTGCATCCCTAATGTAAACTGGCAGTGCATTCCACAATTTGGGATCATAAAATGAGAATGCAGCCTCATCAAATTGAAACTGTAGAAGATATGAACGTATCTTGAGGAAAGTATGAAAGTATAAGCTACATTTTCTACCCTAAATTCCCCCCGAAAAATATTGCGCAGAATTTGATGACCTACATCCAAACCGAAAACTGCCCTACTTATTATGCGGGGAAAAAGCGAGTGAGTGTGTCACATTAGCCTCAACACCTGTCACCTCCTGTGACAGTATGACAACTGTGTTATAGTTGTTATATAACAGTCTTTATTGTTATTGTTGACAGAGAGGAAGGTTTGGGTGCGGGAGCTGAACTATGCAGCTGACCCTGACAACACTCACACCCGTCATATGAGTTGTCATTTTTCTTTCCATTTGTTATGTCTTGTTATGTCTTGGTTTGTAAATGTTTTGGACACAATAAGTACCTCGTGAATATGATGTGCCAATAAAGCAACTGCGAATTTGAGAGAGAGAGAGAGAGAGAGAGAGAGAGAGAGAGAGAGAGAGAGAGAGAGAGAGAGAGAAGGAAAAGAGAGAGAGAGAGAGATTATTTTTGTCTAAACCAAATTCTGTGACGTCTGACGTTTTGTCAACATTGCACCCGAAAGTTTCTATGTTTTCACAAAGCTCATCTACGCCATCGTTGCTGTTGTAGCATTGGTGTTTAGCTAGCGTTTAGCGTCCACAGCAGAACGTCTCTTTTACCTCAGGCTCTCACTGACACTAGGTCAAGCTTGGTTGCTAGGCGTGTTTTCTAGCTGGGTGTTCTCCGATAAGTTCTCCCCAGGGGGGGGGGCTGCAAAGTTAGTGCTTATTGGTTCCATGTTGATTTATTCCCATACTAATTATTATGTCTTACTTTACAGCCCGGAAACTTTTCTCCAAACACATTTAACCGCGATACAGAGAAGTTATCGCAACATAGTAACAAGTAACTTCCTAATCCACTATATCTTTAAGCCCTATCAAATTATATTTAAGACATTTTCAAGACCTTAGTTAGTATTTATAAGACGTTTTAATTTAAAACCCCGCAGGAACCCTAGATGAACGGGAGGAGGAGTCATAACTCCATCCAGGTGAGATGGGTAAATGGACTGAGTTATATATAGCCTTTATCCAAAGCGCTTTACAACGGCCTCTCATTCACCCGTTCACACATTCACACACCAACGGCGGCCAAGCGACCATGCAAGGTGCCGGCCCGCTCACTGGGAGCAATTTGGGGTTCAGTGTCTTGCCCAAGGACACTTCGACATGTGGCCAGCCCGGGCTCGAACCGCTGATCTGCCAACCTTGCGATTGTTAGACGGCGGCTCTACCTCCTGCGCCACAGCCGCCCCAATGGGTGTGTGTAGGGCGGGTGGCTTGTGGGTTGTAAGGGGAAGTAGAGATGAGGGGGGGTCACTCACCCAGATGTCAACCTTGGGGCCGTCGTACTCCTTCCCCTCAAACAGCTCGGGGGCGGCGTAGGGGGGGCTGCCACACCACGTCTTCAGAAGCTGTCCTCTGGAGAACAAGTTACTGAAGCCAAAATCTGGACAGGGATGGAGGGAGGGAGGGAGGGAGAGAGAGGGATGGAGGGAGGGAGGGAGAGGGATGGAGTTAGAAAGAAATACAAAAGAAGATTATTATTATTTATTTTTTATTATTTTTTATATACTTCAGGATTTTTGGCTTCTAATTTGTGTCTAGGAAGCACCCCTTAATCCATCAATCCTCTGAGACGCACGCACGCACACACACACACACTGTCTGCTGGTCCAGCAGACAGACACACACACACACAATCTTGATGTTGAGATTGTGGTCCAGCAGACACACACACACACACACACACACCAACCCCCCCCACCTCACACACACACACACACACACACACACACACACACACACACACCCCCCCCCCTACCTGCGATCTTGATGTTGAGTTTGTGGTCCAGTAGACACACACACACACACACACACACACACACACACACACACACACACACACACCGCCTACCTGCGATCTTGATGTTGAGTTTGTGGTCCAGTAGACACACACACACACACACACACACACACACACACACACACACACACACCCTACCTGCGATCTTGATGTTGAGGTTGTGGTCCAGCAGCAGGTTCTCTGCCTTCAGGTCTCTGTGTACAATGCTGCGGCAGTGGCAGAAGTGGACCGCCGCCACGATCTGCTTGAACTTCCTCCGTGCGTCCTTCTCTGCCATCCTGCCATGGGCCACTAGGTGGTCTGGACCACACACACACAGACGGACAGGCAGGCAGGCAGGCAGGCAGGCAGACAGACAGACAGAGACAGAGAGACAGAGAGAGAGAGAGAGAGAGAGAGAGAGAGAGAGAGAGAGAGAGAGAGAGAGAGAGAGAGAGAAAGAGAGAGAGAGACAGAGAGCGAGAGAGAGAGAGAGACAGACAGACAGACAGAGAGAGAGACAGAGACAGACAGAGAGACAGAGACAGACAGAGAGACAGACAGAGAGAGAAAGACACACAGACACACAGACAGACACAGACCCACACACACACACACACACACACACACATAGACAGACACACACACGAGAGGTCAAGTTAACGTTGTCTGCCCCTCCATTGAACCAATGGCAACACCAGACCCATAACAGTGAAAATACCACCGCTCATCCTTAACCAGACTGAGCTGAGGTGCTGGAGCTGAAGAGTATCAAACAGAGTGAAAAGAAGCAGCATCCGCACACTCAAAACTGTGCAAAAAAGCTTTTAGTCATAGACCTTCTTCAGGCATACTGTAACTGTATGCGAGAAGAAGGTCTATGAAAGACCGACAGCTCGCAATAAAACATCGATTTTTGCACAGTCTTTGAGTGTGCGGATGCTGCTTCTTTTCAACACCAGACCCATAAAAATAAGGATAAATATGATTAAAAGTAAAATATTTTAAAAAGACAGAAAACACTTACCGAATATCTCCCCGCCGCTGGCATACTCTGTTACCAGGTAGATCATCCTCTCTGTCTCCATCACCTGAGGATAACACTGCTGTTAATCACCTGCCCTTAAATCACCCTCAATATGTCTGAAAACATTTGTTTTTCAGAGAGAAGCCTACTCAGTGTTGGGTTGTTGTTTACTCACAGGCCATTTCATTAGGTACACCTTTCTAGTACCGGCTTGGACCCCCGCCCCCCTTTTCAGGGTTCCTACAGGTTTCAACAATTTGAATTTAAGACCGTTTTAGACCCTTTTTTATAGACCTCTTTGAATCGAATTTTAGACCTATTCGCGAAACCAAATGATAGCTTTTTGTCATCCTGCCGTAGCTTCGTTCGCCAATAATTTCTCCCGGGGGCAGCGAATTGGCATTTTTTTGGTTCCAGCTTGATTCATTTCCACGTAAATAGATGTGGTCGGACTGATTTCCTTGCAGGACAAGCTAATCACATTTTTTAGACCGATCACCTAGTTTTTTAGACCTAATAGCTGCAGCTTGGGACCTTTTTAGGCCTTAAAAATCGGATTGCCGGATTTTAGACTTTGATGCACGGGAATCCCCCCCCTTTTACCCTTCAGAACTGCCTTAATTCTTCGTGGCATCGATTCAACAAGGTTCTGGAAACATTCTTCAGAGATTTTGGTCCGTATTGACATTTTTTTTATTTATATTGCCTTTAAATGACTAAATCATTCAATTATGATTATATAATGATTGGAGCACTTTGAGCTGCAACATTTGCAGGAAAATTGCTATACAAATAAAAAGTTATATTATTATTATTATTATTATCGCATCGCGCAGTTGCGGAACATTTGTCGGCTTGCACATATATGACGCGAATCTACCACATCTACCACATCTACCTCATCTATCACATCTACCTCATCTATCACATCTACCTCATCTACCTCATCTATCACATCTACCACATCTACCTCATCTACCTCATCTATCACATCTACCACATCTACCTCATCTACCTCATCTACCTCATCTACCTCATCTACCTCATCTATCACATCTACCTCATCTACCTCATCTATCACATCTACCTCATCTACCACATCTATCACATCTACCTCATCTATCACATCTACCACATCTACCTCATCTACCACATCTACCTCATCTACCTCATCTACCTCATCTACCTCATCTACCTCATCTACCACATCTACCACATCTACCACATCTACCTCATCTACCTCATCTACCTCATCTACCTCATCTACCACATCTACCACATCTATCTCATCTACCACATCTATCTCATCTACCTCATCTATCTCATCTACCACATCTACCACATCTACCTCATCTACCTCATCTACCTCATCTACCTCATCTACCACATCTATCACATCTATCACATCTACCTCATCTACCTCATCTACCTCATCTACCTCATCTACCTCATCTACCACATCTACCACATCTACCTCATCTACCTCATCTACCTCATCTACCACATCTATCACATCTATCACATCTACCTCATCTACCTCATCTACCTCATCTACCTCATCTACCACATCTATCTCATCTACCACATCTATCTCATCTACCTCATCTATCTCATCTACCACATCTACCACATCTACCTCATCTACCACATCTACCTCATCTACCACATCTACCTCATCTACCACATCTACCTCATCTACCTCATCTACCTCATCTACCTCATCTACCTCATCTACCTCATCTACCTCATCTACCTCATCTACCACATCTACCTCATCTACCTCATCTACCTCATCTACCTCATCTACCTCATCTACCTCATCTACCTCATCTACCTCATCTACCACATCTACCACATCTACCACATCTACCACATCTACCTCATCTACCACATCTACCACATCTACCTCATCTACCTCATCTACCTCATCTACCACATCTACCACATCTACCTCATCTACCTCATCTACCTCATCTACCTCATCTACCACATCTACCTCATCTACCTCATCTACCTCATCTACCACATCTACCTCATCTACCACATCTACCACATCTACCACATCTACCACATCTACCACATCTACCTCATCTACCTCATCTACCTCATCTACCACATCTACCTCATCTACCACATCTACCTCATCTACCACATCTACCTCATCTACCACATCTACCACATCTACCACATCTACCTCATCTATCACATCTACCACATCTACCACATCTACCTCATCTACCACATCTACCTCATCTACCTCATCTACCACATCTACCTCATCTACATCATCTACCTCATCTACCTCATCTACCACATCTACCTCATCTACCTCATCTACCACATCTACCTCATCTACCTCATCTACCTCATCTACCTCATCTACCACATCTACCTCATCTACCACATCTACCTCATCTATCACATCTACCTCATCTACCTCATCTACCTCATCTACCTCATCTACCTCATCTACCACATCTACCACATCTACCACATCTACCTCATCTACCACATCTACCACATCTACCACATCTACCTCATCTACCTCATCTACCACATCTACCTCATCTACCACATCTACCTCATCTACCTCATCTACCTCATCTACCACATCTACCTCATCTACCTCATCTACCTCATCTACCTCATCTACCTCATCTACCACATCTACCACATCTACCACATCTACCTCATCTACCTCATCTACCTCATCTACCACATCTACCTCATCTATCACATCTACCTCATCTATCACATCTACCACATCTACCACATCTACCACATCTATCACATCTACCTCATCTACCACATCTACCTCATCTACCTCATCTACCACATCTACCACATCTACCACATCTACCACATCTACCACATCTACCTCATCTACCACATCTACCACATCTACCACATCTACCTCATCTACCTCATCTACCTCATCTACCACATCTACCACATCTACCACATCTACCACATCTACCACATCTACCACATCTACCACATCTACCACATCTACCTCATCTACCACATCTACCTCATCTACCACATCTACCACATCTACCTCATCTACCACATCTACCTCATCTACCACATCTACCTCATCTACCTCATCTACCTCATCTACCACATCTACCACATCTACCTCATCTACCTCATCTACCACATCTACCACATCTACCTCATCTACCACATCTACCACATCTACCACATCTACCTCATCTACCTCATCTACCACATCTACCTCATCTACCTCATCTACCACATCTACCTCATCTACCTCATCTACCTCATCTACCACATCTACCACATCTACCTCATCTACCACATCTACCTCATCTACCTCATCTACCTCATCTACCTCATCTACCTCATCTACCTCATCTACCTCATCTACCTCATCTACCTCATCTACCACATCTACCTCATCTACCTCATCTACCACATCTATCTCATCTACCTCATCTACCACATCTACCACATCTACCTCATCTACCACATCTACCACATCTACCTCATCTATCACACTACCACATCTACCACATCTATCACATCTACCTCATCTATCACATCTACCTCATCTACCACATCTACCACATCTACCACATCTACCTCATCTACCTCATCTACCTCATCTACCACATCTACCACATCTACCACATCTACCTCATCTACCTCATCTACCACATCTACCACATCTACCACATCTACCTCATCTACCTCATCTACCTCATCTACCACATCTATCACATCTACCTCATCTACCACATCTACCTCATCTACCTCATCTACCTCATCTACCTCATCTACCTCATCTACCACATCTACCACATCTACCTCATCTACCACATCTACCTCATCTACCACATCTACCTCATCTATCACATCTACCACATCTACCACATCTACCTCATCTACCACATCTATCACATCTACCTCATCTACCACATCTACCTCATCTACCTCATCTACCTCATCTACCTCATCTACCTCATCTATCACATCTACCTCATCTATCACATCTACCACATCTACCACATCTACCTCATCTACCACATCTACCTCATCTACCTCATCTATCACATCTACCTCATCTACCTCATCTACCACATCTACCTCATCTATCACATCTATCACATCTACCACATCTATCACATCTACCTCATCTACCACATCTACCTCATCTATCACATCTACCTCATCTATCACATCTACCACATCTATCACATCTACCACATCTACCTCATCTACCACATCTACCTCATCTATCACATCTATCACATCTACCACATCTATCACATCTACCTCATCTACCACATCTACCTCATCTACCTCATCTACCTCATCTACCTCATCTACCTCATCTACCACATCTACCTCATCTACCTCATCTACCACATCTACCACATCTACCTCATCTACCTCATCTACCACATCTACCTCATCTACCACATCTACCACATCTACCTCATCTACCTCATCTACCACATCTACCACATCTACCTCATCTACCTCATCTACCACATCTACCACATCTACCTCATCTACCACATCTACCACATCTATCACATCTACCACATCTACCTCATCTACCACATCTACCTCATCTACCTCATCTACCACATCTACCTCATCTACCTCATCTACCACATCTACCTCATCTACCTCATCTACCTCATCTACCTCATCTACCACATCTACCTCATCTACCACATCTACCTCATCTACCTCATCTACCACATCTACCTCATCTACCTCATCTACCACATCTACCTCATCTACCTCATCTACCACATCTACCACATCTACCTCATCTACCACATCTACCTCATCTACCTCATCTATCACACTACCACATCTACCACATCTATCACATCTACCTCATCTACCTCATCTACCACATCTACCTCATCTACCTCATCTACCACATCTACCTCATCTACCACATCTACCTCATCTACCTCATCTACCTCATCTATCACATCTACCTCATCTACCTCATCTACCTCATCTACCTCATCTACCTCATCTACCACATCTATCTCATCTACCACATCTACCTCATCTACCTCATCTACCACATCTACCTCATCTACCTCATCTACCTCATCTATCACATCTACCTCATCTACCACATCTACCTCATCTACCACATCTACCTCATCTACCTCATCTACCTCATCTACCACATCTACCTCATCTACCTCATCTATCACACTACCACATCTACCACATCTACCACATCTATCACATCTATCACATCTATCACATCTACCTCATCTACCACATCTACCTCATCTATCACATCTACCACATCTACCACATCTATCACATCTACCACATCTATAGGGCTGGGTATCGCCACTGATTTCCCAAAACGATTCTATTCCGATTCACAGCTCCCGATTCGATTCACGATTCGATTCGATTAGATTCCGATTCGATCTAGTTACAATATACATTTTTTGCTTGAATATGAAAGAGATTCTCCGAACTAATGCTATAAATGGTTCAAGGAACCCTATAACATGTAGCATTGTTAAACATATCAATGAATTGACTCCAAAGCAGTTACATGAATGTACTTTTTATTTACATATGACTTTGCTTTTGTCCAGCTCATCTCTATCGTCACATTTTTTAAATCCAAAATGCACCCAGACATCTGACTTTAAGCCTGGTGGTGACTTGAGTGTCCCTGCCATCGCCATGTTTTTAGATTTTAGTGTTGAGACCTCAAGTTGCGTGAGATATGATAAATTCTTGTAGCGCGAGATCTGGCCACGAGATTTCGTTGCGGGTTGAAGCTGCAAGCAAAAAAAAAAAAAAAAAGATCGATCTCGGGATTTATGAATCGATAATCGCTCATTTAATGAAGATCGATTCAGAATCGGGAAATCGATTTTTTGAACCCAGCCCTACACATCTATCACATCTACCTCATCTACCACATCTACCACATCTATCACATCTACCACATCTACCTCATCTATCACATCTACCACATCTATCACATCTACCACATCTACCACATCTACCACATCTACCACATCTATCACATCTACCACATCTACCACATCTACCACATCTACCACATCTACCACATCTACCTCATCTACCTCATCTACCTCATCTACCACATCTACCACATCTACAGTACCTCATCTAGCACATCTAGCACAAGGTGCTCTATTGGATTGAGATCTGGAGTGGACTGTGGAGGCCATTTGAGAACAGTGAACTCATTGTCATGTTCAAGAAACCAAGTTTGGGATGATGTGAGCTTTTGGGCATTTAGCAGACGCCTTATTCCAAAGCGACTTACAATCAATACATTTGACTAAGCAAGTGAATCATCAATCCACCAGTCGTAGCAGGAAGATTAATCCAGCTCAGGCCCGGGGCCATTGATAGAAGGAAAAACCTTCTTCTATAACCTTCTTCTAAACTTTTTTTTTTATTTAGACACTGGAGAAACAGAGAAACAGTACATGTGGGGCAAATATAAGTTTTTATGGGACACAGTAGAGTGGAAAAGCGGGTGTCTTCAGGAGATGCAGTGCTGGGGGGCAGTTGATGTCTTTTGGCATGGCGTGTTATCCGTGTTACAGCCATTAGAAGATGGGTACACTGTGGTCATAAAGGGGTGGAGTGTGCCAAGAAAATATCCCCCACACCATTACACCACCACCACCACCGCCAGCCCTGAACCGTTGATACAAGGCAGGATGGATCCATGCTTTCATGTCAACGCCAAACTCTTAACGACCGTTCCATCTTAACGACCCTACCATCTTAACGACCCTACCATCTGAATGTCGCAGCAGAAATCAAGACTCATCAGAACCAGGCGGTGCTTTCCCAATCTTCTATTGTCCCAATTTCGGTGGACTTCCTGTGCAAATTGTAGCCTCAGCTTGATTGATTGATTGAAAACCTTTATTGTCCCCAATGGGGAAATTTTGTTGTCAAACAGCTTAGTTAGGGCAGACAGAAAACATTCAATAAAATACATAAAACAGTGCAGGCTCAATAAGTAAAAAGTTCCAAGTTCCAAAGTTCCAGCTCCCGGTCTCCCCCACCCTGCAAGACCTGGTTGTAGAGTCGGAGTGCAGCTGGAACAAAGGACTGTCCAAATCTTTTTGTACTTTGACGGGGGAGAACAAATCTGTGGCTGAACTTGCTCCTCATCCCCGCCAGCTCGCAGTACATCGGGTGGGAGGGATTGGCCAGCATGGCCGCCAGTTTTTTCCCCTGCTTCCTGTCCTTGGCTGACAAATGGTAAATGGTAAATGGACTGCACTTATATAGCGCCTTTTTTGCTGCTCCAAGGCTGCTCCAAAGCGCTTTACAACGGCCTCTCATTCACACATTCACACACCAATGGCGGCAAGCTGCCATGCAAGGCGCTGGCCCGCTCATTGGGAGCAATTTTGGGGTTCAGTGTCTTGACTTTGACATGTGGCCAGCCGGGGCTCGAACCGCCGATCTGCCAACCTTGCGATCATTAGACGCCGGCTCTGCCTCCTGCGCCACAGCCGTCCTCTGCTGCTGTAGCCCGTCTGCTTCAAGGTTGGACGTGTCGCGTTCAGAGATGCTCTGATGGTGATGCTGCATACCTTGGTTGTAATGAGTGGTTATTTGAGTTACTGCTGCCGTTCTATCAGTCCTTCTCCTCTGACCTCTGACCTCTGCCATCAACAATCTCTGGGCATTTCCTCTTCCTCAGACCATTCCAGCTTTTTATCATCCTCGAGGTGACGAAATTAGGGATTTCACTGCCATACAGACAAAAAATGAATTTTTTGATTTTATTTTTATTTTTAGACCGAATAACTGACATTTGGGACCTTTTTAAGCCTTTGTGGTTGGATTGCTGGATTTTAGACTTTAAGGCTGCCATTCTCTGTCAACCCTAGAGATGGCATTGCGGGAAAATCCCAGTAGACCAGCATTTTCTGGAAAACTCAAACCAACCCGCCAGGCAGCAACAACCATGCCACGTTCAGAGTCACTTAAAATCACCTTTCTTCCTCCATTCTGATCCTTGGTTTGAACTTCAGCAGACCGTCTTGACCATGTCTACTCTACTGCATTTGAGTTAAGGAGCAGTTGAAAAGGTGTACCAGTGAGTGTATAATTTAGTGAATAATTTCACTTGTATTTCATTTAAATTCTGGTCTTTTTCACTTGGCAGAGACGGTTAGAAGCATTATGTCAATTGTGACAGGCGACGCA